>NW_005871074.1:10413710-10467078 GCF_000147115.1 Myotis lucifugus
ATATGCTAAAGTTATCACAAGATGCTATAGAAATATAAGGAGTCCTGCCCTGGCCAGTGTGGCTCAGTTGGTTGAGTTTTGTCCTGTGCACCAAAAGGTGGCTGTATCAGTTCCGGTCAGAGCACATGCCCAGGTTATGGGTTCAATCCCTGTTGGAGTGCTTGTGGGAGGCAGTGATTGATGCCTCTCTCTCTCTCTCTCTCTCTCTCTCTCTCTCCTCTCTCCTTCCTTCTCTCTAAAATCAATTTATTAAAAATGTAAGGAGTCCTTATTCATAGAGGTATTCATATTGGTGCTTTAAGTTGTCCAGCAGGAAATCATGACAGATGTGTCTGCCCTTTCTAGGACTGTCCCTGATCTTCTACAGTTGTTTTTTTTTTTTTTGCTTCTATTTATGAATAAGGGATTTGAAGGTGACTGAATGTCACATAGGAGAAAAATTAATATCCCATTTTTATCTCCAAATAAGTAAGTTCTGGGTCTAACTAAAGAAAACTAGCTAGATCAACGCCTATCTCCCTGAGATACAGAGAGCACAGCTCCTCTCCTAGCTGTCAAGTTCTCCACAGCCAGCCTCATTCTTTTTTTGCAACCCTATTTTCCACTCTTCCCCCTGTGAATAGTAAGGCCGGCCCTTTCCAGTCCTCCCTGCACAGACATGTTCCCACTGGCGCTGCTGGAGCCTGCAGTCCCCTCTGCCGCCACTGCCATGACCACGGCAGCAGCTCACAGCTGTGCCACTGCTGCGAGTCCATGAGCCCAGCACGCCTGTGCCGCTGATGTCGCTGTGACCATTCAAAGCAGAATCTGACAAAGGCTTCTCTCACCTTTCACATTCTCACCTCCTGCCAGTGCCTCCTACTGGCAGACTGTGCCTGGAAAGCCTCCAGGAAGGACATCTGAGAGTGGGGTTCTCAGATTTCAGCATCTGTGATACGGATGAGTGAATACTCAACACCCGAGATGAAGCCAAAAGCATTTTGGTCAAATACCAAATGACCAACTGTTAAAATCAACATTTGACTAAAGTCAAAATAGTATTGTCATAGAAGAAACTTCTGAGATATAACATCAGTCTGGAATATCATTTTAAAAATAAATTACTGTGTTGTTATATTAAAAGTTTTAGTAGTAAATCTCAAAAGTTTAATATCATGGTGTAGGAACAATAGTGTGCTAAATAAACCTTCACTTTCAACAAGGTTGGTGGAGGCAGAAGCAAGGTATTTGGGAGTATCTCACTTTTTTCTCACACACTTTATTTTTTTCCTACATACTTTTTACATCTTTTATTCTATATGAATCAAAGATGCTCTATCTTGGGAGTAACAATATAAGATTTTTAAAAATATATTCTTATTTATTTTTAGAGAGAGAGGAAGGGAGAGGCGTAGAGAGATAAGAACATCGATGAGGGAGAAACTTCATCAATTGGCTGCCTCCTGCACACCCCCTACTTGGGATTGAGCCCACAACCCAGGCATGTGCCCTGACCAGGAATTGAACCCTCTTGGTTCCTGGGTCAGGGCTCAACCACTGAACAACACCAGCCAGGCACAGTATATGATTTTGAAGGTTGTTTCTCCTCATGAAGTTCTGTGTTTACAAATATGACAATCTACTTTAAATTCTTCCTCACAAAATATGAAAAAAGTCCAGATAGTACTTTGTCATAAAAGAATTTATGGCCTAGCCCTAACTGGTTTGGCTTAGTGGATAGAGCGTCGGCCTGCGGACTGAAGGGTCCCAGGTTCGATTCCGGTCAAGGGCACGTACCTTGGTTGCAGGCACATCCCCAGTAGGGGGTGTGCAGGAGGCAGCTGATCGATGTTTCTCTCTATTGATGTTTCTAACTCTCTATCCCTCTCCCTTCCTCTCTGTAAAAAATCAATAAAATATATTTTTTAAAAAGAATTTATGGCCTAAATGGAATTAAATGATAAAATTAAATACAGTCTTCCAAGACTTTTTAAGGCCTTGAATGTTAGAATACCAATCAATCATATACAAATTATAATACCATAAAATATAATCTTGTTATTATAAATAATAACATGAAAAATATATTATTCTGCCTTATAGGATTACCTAAATGTTTATAAACATTTGCTATTTCAAAACACATATAAGCATCCTTCCTAAAGTTATGCTACTCATATCCTATCTCTTAAACTTGGATAAGAATTAGTCTATTCCCCTGTTTATGTAAGAATTTGAGGTACTGGCAGGGTAGCTCAGTTGGTTAGAGCAACATCCCAATATGCCAAGGTTGCAGGTTTGATCTGCAGTCAGGACACATATAAGAATTAACCATCAGCCCTAACCGGTTTGGCTCAGTGGACAGAGCGTCGGCCTACGGACTCAAGGGTCCCATGTTCGATTCTGGCCAAGGGCATGTACCTTGGTTGCGGGCACATCCCCAGTAGGGAGTGTGCAGGAGGCAGCTGATCGATGTTTCTCTCTCATCGATGTTTCTAACTCTCTATTTCTATCCCTTCCTCTCTGTAAAAAAACAATAAAATATATTTTTTTAAAAAAAGAATTAACCATCAATAAGTGGAACAGCAAATCAATGTCTCTCCTCCCCCCTCCCTCTCTCAATGAATAAATGTAAAAAAATATTTTGAAAGTAATTAATAATTTTTATATCAAACTAGCAGCTTTCACAAATATTATTACAGCATTTTACTGATAGAACATATAAAGTACATAGAGATCTTTTACTCCAAGTTAAATATAGAATGCTTACCCTTCTATGAAAGTGAAAATTCTCTTGTTAATAATAAATTAAAATTCCATGCCATGTGAATATGATTAATATTCAATATGCTTAATTGTTGTGATCACATAATCATTGATTTCCCAGAGCTGGCACAAATGACTAATGTCAGCATGGGGTCACCTGACTTTCCAAAAGCTCCAGTCAAAGCCAAAGAACAGATTTTAGCAGAATGTCAAGGCTGAAGCTAACCTTTGATGTATCACAAGCTGTGAGTGTGTTATAGTTTGTTTCTTAAAAAAAAAAAAAACAGAAAAGCTTTATTTGAGCCCATACCTGCCTGGAATTGGCTGGACTGAACAAGAGCAGCTTACTGATGAAGCCTGGGCCATTTCCTTCCCTAAAAATCAGCCGGCTCCATGGGCAGAACCTGGCTTTCTTCCCTTTCAGTCCAGCAGGCGGGTGCTGGCTGTCCTCAGGTATTTCACAGCCGTTGGCAGCCCTGGAATCTAGGAGGTCTCAGCTTTCAATGCACTTGCTCAAATGTTCAAGCCAGGAAAACTTTGTCAGTAGAATATGAAAGAGGCAGGTATAAAAGACTAAACATTGTGTCTCCAGGAAAGTCTAACAAGCTGCAAAGATCTGCTCAATATTGCCTTTCCTCTCCGTCCACCCTCCCCTTAAAAGCCTCCCCTTTTAATGAGAATAATGTTGGGAAAGCAGTCCTAGGAGGAATCTCAAGAGAAAGGCAAAACAGGATATTTTAGATCTGCTGTGAAGAAGTAGTTGAATTTAGGATCTTCTCTTATTTGCACTTGACACTTCATATTCCTCCAGTGTGAGCATGAGAGGACCTTCCATCCTGCTGACCTGCCACTTGGTTGCGTCCTGACCCACCTTGCCCTTGACACTGAGCCAAGGGCCTTCCCTGAAGGAATATGGAGGCCCCGGGCTAACCTCAGTGAACAGCCCTTCCTTCCCCAGCAGTTCTCTCTGGGAAAACATCAAAAGTGTCTTGAATAAGAAGAATGTCACCAGAGGTTTGAGTGGAAGAGAACTAAATTGACTTCATTGGCAAATTGGCCTGTGAGCCAAATATAGTCAGCTGCCCGTGTTTATAGATACCATGAGTAAAGAACGACTTTTACAGTTTTCATAAGTAAAAATGTTTAAATAGTTTTTTTAAAAAAGGAATATTTTATAAGATTTAAAAATCAAATGAAATTCAAATTTCAGTGTTTGTGAGCAAAGGACACTGCTGTGCCCATCATTAACACATTGTCTGTGGCTGCTTTGACTCTACAACGGGGCTGTGTAGTAGCAACAGAGGCTGTATGACCTGCAAAATGGAAAATGTTTACCAT
This sequence comes from Myotis lucifugus, assembly GCF_000147115.1. NCBI lineage: Eukaryota > Metazoa > Chordata > Mammalia > Chiroptera > Vespertilionidae > Myotis > Myotis lucifugus. Next base: position 10,417,794 of record NW_005871074.1, read on the forward strand.
CTGTCCTTTTATGGAAGTTTACTGACTGTTAGCCTTAGTGGTGGAGGGGACAGTGTTTTATAACTGAGATCTAGTCTTTTGAGCTTCAGGTCTCATTTATTAGCTGTTATTTAAACCACTCACTTCTTCAGTCATTTGTCACATCAAGGGACCCCCCTCTTTTCAAGTCATGGAGCTCTGATCACTGCAATTTATCCTATGCAGCAGGTAGCCATGGATAGGCCCAAGTGCCACACTTTGAGTATGGATGATGATGACAATGGTGGTAATGATGATGGAGAAAATGGAGAAGAAAGAAATGGAAAAGAAAAATAACAAGATAGCACTTAGAATTTGTGGACACTGTACTAGTCCATCAACCCAGTCAATCCCTACACCACCCCCATGAGATAGATGTTATCATTGTCCCCATTTAACAGATGAGAAAAACAAAGCTTGGAGAGGTCATTTGCCCAAGGTCACACAAGGAATGGTGGCACTTGGTTATAGTGCATTAATCCAAGTCCTGAGCCTGCCCTGTTCTCCTCCTCTCGTGGCACCTACTCTGCCCAAGGAAGCCTTACGAGTTTTTGTTGCAGCCACGATTGATTTTGTTTGACCTGACTACTCACTCGGCACCAGGAAACATGGGGAGGTGAGTTAAATAGAAGCCAATAGCAGAGAAAGGTGGTTCTCAGAACATTATTAAAGGTAAGAAAAAGAAAATGAGGAAGAAAAGATCAGTCATCCACCACAAAGAAGCCCTCCCAGTGTCAAGTGACCCAATTTTCAAACTGAAAAATCAAACGCGGTAATCATTTTCCAACACGTAGAAGTCAGATGCTTGGGAGGACCTCAGAGTCTTCGCAGGAGATCTAAGAACTCCTCTACACATCAGGGATTAACTTTTGATGAATGGATAATATTCTATATTCATAAATCAATGTTTAATGAATGTAAATGCTGCAGTAGTTTAGGAAAGAAATTAACTTAAAGGCTATTGAATTATAATGTATTTCTGTCATTATGCTTCCTCTTTCTAGCCAGTACTTCCTGAAACTGGAACAGCTGTCACCCTGGATGCCTTCACACTGAAAGGGATCGGGGACTGTGGCTGCATCATTTGGCCTGACAGTGGGACAAAATGTTTGCGACTTTCAAATGTTTGCTTTCCTATCAAACTTAGGGTGTCTGGCACCAGATTCAGAGTCCGTCCACTCCACAAGTCCTTCGAACTGGATTATCTAGATTTATGTATATCCACAAGAAATGAATATGGAGAAAATGTATCTTGGGTTCCATCCAGAAGCTTATTCTAGAAACAGATTATGTTTCCAGCCAACTATGAAGTGGATACCTGCTAACATAAGATTTCTATTTTCTAATAATGAATGACTGCCTCAAGCCTTGGTGAGCTCCCTGTCACAGGGAGTGGTTTTTGTTTTTGTTGTGTGTTTTTTAATGCTGGATATAACCATTTTTCAGGGTCACTGTGGATGGGATTTTTACCCCCGGCAGGAGATTCTGGCAACCTCTAAGGTCCATTCTGATTCATTATCTATTCCTCTAAGATAAGGCCTAGGAGCATTTTTCTGAGACTGCCCCAAGGAAAATTTAATAACTCCCAGGCACACAATGGCTCTTGTTCATCATTTACCTGTTGCTGCTCCTGCCTTCCTAGCTTTCCATTAAATTCGCAAAGAGTAGGAGATTTGGCTTCTGGGCTGCAATTTAATATGTGCGTAAAAGTGATCTGAGGATCCTGCCATCAAGAGGTCTGCAGTCCAAGGAACAGGGCGTGCTTTATTAGTGCCTCATCAATTAAGCGGGGAAACCTTCAGGCTCCCAACAGAACTCTGTCTCAGGGGCGACAGAGAGAGCCTTTTGTCTAAGGAAGCAAAAGCCCACTGGGGACAATGCAGCCTCTGTTTCCCACGGGGAAAGAGTGGGGCCATCTTATCTGCCGTAAGCAGCTATTTTTAATGAGGGAGAAAATGCTCTTGTGAAAGAGGGGGTGGCATACAAGATGACTCTGGGGCTCTTTCAAACTTCACATCCTTCCCCACCAAGATTCTGGCGCATCCTACTCTGCAGGAACATACATACCCCTTTTCTTAAGAGACTTTTTTTGTGAAAAAATGTTATGGATAGTAGTGCATTCTATGTCTCGGCATGTTGGTACAGAGAGAGTTGAGAACTACAGCTGTGACAGGTGTGTGTGCTCGGGAGTGGAAGGGGACGATGGGCATTTGGTGGCTTCGTGATGCATAGTGAACAGCAGGGACTGTAAAGAGATAATGTTAGAAAATGAAGTTGAGGCTGATCCCGGAGGGTCCCGTGTGCTAGGTTAGTTGCTCCTGTAAGTGTTACAGTGACGATAAAGGATTATGAGAAGGGAAGTGAGGACGATGTAGACCTGTCAACCACCTACTGGGGGGATATACATGCATGTCCCACAGGCTTTGGAAGCCAAGGGAAGAAGCTTTGACTGCAGATAATTTGGGTATCACCAGGTATAAGTGGTTGATGGGGACATGGAGGTCTGAGACAACCCAAAGGAATAGAATAGGGATGTGGAGAAAATCAGGAATCTATGAGTGAGATCAGAAAGTAACAATCAAACAGGCAGAAGAGCGACCAGGAGATTCAGGAGAGCAGGGAGACCCAGAAGCTGAGATGGACATCATCAAAGCACCACAGAGCACCTCCTTCCTCCCATCCAAGTACCACTTTCTCTTCAGGGAACAGGAGTGGGAGGGTGACCATTCCTCAGATATCAGTTTCATTCTGGGAACTAAAGAGAAAAGCATTGACATGGAGACACGGAATAGTAAAGTGGATGTGGTACTGGTCTTGGTGCCAAAAGGCTGAGTTCTGATCACTGGCCCTTACCCAATGACCTGGGAAAGTCCCTTTACTCCTCTCAGCCTTCATCATCTCAACTGAAAACTCAGGGTGGTCACTGATCTGCTCTCTGATCTCAACTCAAACAAGCTCTCGTTCTATAAGGAGTGCGACTTATCAGTTGTCTCCCAGCCCAGCTGGGCGGACAACCATCTCCTCCCTGGTGCCTCAGATGTAGAGATTTGATATAGGTATCTAGCTATTTCAAAAATAGAGTACGTCTTTTTCTACCTTGAACCTGCCATGCCCAAGTTATATCTGGCTCCCAGGACTACATTATAATGCTCTGTTCTTCCTCATCAGTAGCAGGAACATTCTTTTGGACTTCTCTGAAAGTGATCTTACATTCTTAAAAGCCTTGAACGAATCATTAGAATTTCTCCAAACTCATTTGTTATCATTGCAATAGTTTAGGACCCAGGAGGAGAATTTTACACGTGTCTTGGTGAAATGAGGACTTGTTGACATCTCAGGGAGCAGTGTGAGACACGTCTGTCCCTCCTCTACCAGGAATATCAACTCCGTAGCACCAAGGTACCCCTTCCCACATGATACCCCCATGCAAAGCCCTACCCCATGTCACAAGATACTTCAGCCCAAAGCCCCTGACATATGCATCTCAAATTACTTTAGTTTAACATTTTGTGTTTTTTGGAAGGGGGTTGGGATGGAGGAGCATCATTCCCATCTACTGTGGACTTTGGGGAGACAAGACACAAGAGAAAGCATGAGACCAACGTGGAGGAGGAGGGTGTGTTTTGGGGTGGGAGGAGGTGGTGTGAAGACAGGAATATTTGTTATCTCCTAAATATTATTTCCCTAAAGCCATGACTTTCCTTCAAAATAGTTGATGTTTTCCAGTCCTGCCATGAAAACATTAAAATAAATACAACCTTCCAAATGTTAAACTTTCCAGTAATTTGATGCTTGGAGCTGCAGAATAGGGACTAGGCTACCAGAAGGCTTTGCTTCAATTCCCAAGCTTCCAATAGAGGAGCTGGAGGGTTAGAACTGGTTTAAGGGGTGATGGGAGAGTGTGAGTAAAAACACTGGCCTTGAGTCTAATCCAAAGTGATTTTTGGCTGCAGAAATGTTAGAAAAACATCATTGTCCCAAAATCAGCACAAACATCTCCTTCCCCCTAGCATTTCCCCTAAAACAATGCTTTACTAGTCTTACTAACAAAAATAATACATGTCTTGCAATCCACTCACAGCCCCTAGGACATCCCCAAGGTTAGCTGTCTGTCTCTGCAGAAGGTGCCAACTCCCTTTTTCCCCCTGAAGGAAGATGCTTCTATTCAAGTCCAGAATTCCGAATGTTCTCATTAGCAGGATGACCCCAGGTTTCAAACTACCTAGAGTCCAAACTCATCATTGCAAACTCACAATAGTTTTTTTTTTATCCTGGATGATGTTAACTTTAGTCCCTGTTATTAAACAGGAAACAAAGGGGAAACAGAATGCTGACCCTCAAAAAAATGGATAGGAGTGCTTCCTGGTCATAAAAGCATGTTTAAGGTTTTCTAGGGCTGGGCAGCTTCATCATTCCACTGTCTCCTCTGACAACTGAGTCCAACGCATAGGTATCTGCAAATCAAAATGTGGAATTTGGCTTCAAATGTTTTCTCTTACAGATATTCAACCAATACAGACCAATCCAGTCCCTGTAGCCCTCATGTGAGGATGGCTGGATAGAGTGTAGACTTTCTCAGCTGTTCCTCTCTCACCCAAGGGAAATGATCCTGTCAAAACACTGGAATCTGCTCTGAGCAGAGCCACTGGTACCCTGAGGGACCACAGACACTGCAGTTGCCTCTCTGTGCCTGTGTCCCCAAGCATGCAGTGAGGGCTGCAGGCTCCCAAGGGCTGCAGTTTCATGCAGGTAGAGGTGAGGGTGCCAGGTGAGACAACATTAAGGTTATTGGTAGCCAGCAACCGCTGCCAGACTATCAGTCAGTTCATGAGGGCAGAGACCCAGCAGCCTCATTCCCATATTCACCAGGTGACCAAGCACAGTGTGCCTGGCACATGGTGGAGACATTTCTTCCACTGAGTCACTGCTGCCTTGCAATGGCCCAGTGGTGCCACAGCAGTGGCTGTGTACTATTTAAGTAGATTTGCATGTTATTTTAGCTCTAGTAAACCCTCACTCCCAAGAATGGCAAATTAGATTAAATAGCACAGGTGTTTTCAAACACAATGGTTGGGACAGGATGCATACAAAATGCAGAACAGACTCTCAGACCAATTCCTCTCAACACTTTCTAGATTGGAAATGACAGACTGATAAGGATGCACTTGTGTAAACAGAAGGAGGAAAAGAAGGGAGGCAGGGAGGGAGGGAGGTAAACAAGGAGAGGAGGAGAACAGACTGGGAAAGAAGTAAACAATAGACATCTTATTCATAATTCTCCAAATTTTTCTTTGAAATGAATCTAATGAGCTCTTCACCTTTTCCAAATATTACCATCAGTTTCCTGTTGGCTTTTCACATGCGAATAGCCTAAAAGGAAGTAGAGAGATGAAGTTTTTCTTGTCTTTGTACCCTCAACATATGGCCCAGTGCCTGGCCCACAGGGCTGGAGTTTAATTTTTTTATTAAAAACACAATTTTTAGTGAACTTTCACATACATTATCTAAGATTATGATAAATGTGATTGTTGCCCATACTGTCCTTGAACTCTTGCTGCTCCCCTGAAAGCGTTTGCTGCTGCCAACGTTGCCCCAGTGAGAACACACAGCTCCTCAAAGACAAGCTGGAGGGCAGCAGCTGGAATTCAAATCCAAGGCAGCCTGGGTAATTAATAGCCATGCTGTGCTGTTTCCATTGCCAACACTTCAAGATCACATTTCCCAGCCACTTGGGAGTGAGGAAAGCTGAAATTAAAGATACAATTGACAAAGACTCAAGAGCTGAACGGTGAATAATTGCAGTCAGAGTGACCCAGAATTCTCTATAATCAATATAGCTTGCTTATAAGAGAATGGATTTGCCATTGCTCTTTAAACTAATCTGGTTAACTTTAACTAAATCAGGGAGGAAAGTTCTAGTGAGTGCTTTTGAAGAATTGGGTTTCCAGACTACTAGAAACTGGAGGTAAGCTGAGTTTAAGAGACACCTGTTTTATCTACCTACTTTATCTACCCACACCCATGAGAGTTTGGCCCTGCTGATGCTGAGGAGCCCAATGTTTGCAAACATTCCTCTAAAGCAGCAGTTTTCATAGGGATAACTGGAGGGGCTTTAGGAAATACTAATGCCTTTGTTACCAGACTGAAGGAGCGCATTCATTCACCTATGTACAGAAAGTCCAATCAAACAAGAACAGGAGTTTGCAGCAAAGAAAGGAAATGGTGTCAACCCTAGAATCACAGGTGATCTATTGCTCTAATGCTCTAAGATCTGGCTCCCCCAAGATATTTTGTCTCTGCTCCTTCTATATGAGCCACCTCCTTTAAGAGGAATATTTCTAAATAAATAAACTGGGAACTTAGAGCAGGTATATGTGTGCCTGTGGCCTCCTCCCTCCAGTCGCTGAGTCACCTGAGATGCTGCATGGGGTTTGAGCATGGCCAGGTGCTCCACAGGAGACGTGGAAAACTGACAGCAGTTGGCAGAGCAGCAGAGGAAGCCAAAATGAGGATGATGAAAGGAGAGGACTGAAATTCTCCCGGGTTAGAGAAAGGCCCCATGCTGTTTCCAGCTAACAGCTTCCCCAGAGCCTGTCCACATCACCCTCTTGGTAGGAACAGCATACAAGAGGAAGGCCCTGGTGGTAGAATGAAGTCAGAGCTTCAATCTGGGGGGTTTTGGAAATGGAAGCAGGAAGAGCAGAGCTGTGGGTGGGGGGAGGCAGCATTGGTGCTGGTGGCAGAGCTGAGGGTCTGTAACCAGAGACAGTGGTACAGCTCAGGGGTCACTGAGGAGATCACACAGGGGAGAAGCAGCCACTGCCAGGAGCTGGAATGAACAACGGGTCAAATGAAGGTAGAGCCATGAGCAGGGCTGGGCTGGGCCCCTGCCACAGCAAGATCAATGGTTCCTGCCAGTGGCTGTGTGGGAGCCTGTGGCTGGCTTTAAGAGCCATACATGTGCTGGGTGGCTGCTCTAGAGGGTGACCCAGGCAGCCACTTCTTCACTATCTGAGAGAACTTTCCTCAGGCAAGAGTTATAAACACAACCTCACAATCTGTCCCTGCTTGCCCCTGACTTCTCTGCAGAGGGAAATAGCACATAGCAGGCATGCACATAGCAGGCAGTTATTGAATGAATGATTGTGTGGAATTTGCAAACTATCTAGAATGTAAAAACCACAAGAGTACCAAATTGGCACGTCCATCAATGGAGTCTTCGCAGACTATGTTCCTTTTCACCTACATTAAGTTGTGGGTCGATAACCACTATATCCAAAATAGAAACTGATGGAAAGTGAGCAGACTGTAGAGTTTATTGTTCAAGTAAAATATAACTAAGAAAGTGACATGTTGACTACTATACATAGGTGTTACCATATTGCATAGAATCAACTGAAATGGTCACTTGTGCTCAGAAATGGCTCCTATTAATAATATTGCCCCAAACACCCAATTTCAGAGTTTTGTTTTCTTGCTATTCTGCATTATGTGTAACTGACATAAATGTTGACACTTTTCTCTGTATTTCTCAGCTCTCATTTTACCAAATATTCTTAGACTCTGGGAGATGAACTGGAAGCTTAGTGGTATTCTTTTTGAGCCTCTATTAACACAGAAAATCTTTTCACATATACCCCCAAACACACACATACACACACACACACACACACACACACACACACACACACTGTCCTCAAGCAGCTACCCCAGCTCACTTCCCCCAAGCTAGATGCCTTAGGAGCTTGAAAGCCCAGAGGTCAAAATCTTTGGGCCTTGGACCACGCGTAGCCTGTCCAGAGGTCATGGTCACATACAGGGAGAGGAAACAAAGGGAAGGGAGTTGGCACAGGGAGAATCCTGCTCTTATGGTAGTCTTGGATTCTTGGATTCAAGAAATAAGAAAAGTAGTTAGTTACCTACAAGGGAGTGCCCACACAACTGTCAGCTGATTTTTCAACAGAAACTTTGCAGGCCAGAAGAGTGATGAAAAGTAAGGACCTACATGAAAAGTAAGGACCTACAACCAAGATTATTCTACCCAGCAAAGCTATCAAAGAACTTCACAGCCAAGAAAAAGCTAAAAGAGTTCATCACCACCAAACCAGTGTTACATGAAATGTTAAAGGGTCTTCTTTAAGAAAAAGAAAAAAGATTTTAAAAAATATGAACAATAAAATGGCAATAAATACTATCTATTAACAACTAAATCTAAAAAGCAAGATAAACAAACAAGAAATCTAATGAACAAAATAAGCTGATGAATAAAGTAGAACCAGAGGCATGGAAATATGGAACAGATGTTTGAATATCAGAGGGAAAGGGGCAGACGGGGACAGGGAGAGATTAACCAGAGAATTTATATGCATACATGCATTACCCATGGACACAGAAAGCCTTGGGTGGGGTGGGATCTGGGTGGAGGGCGGCAATAGGGGGAAAAAGGGAAACATCTATAGTACTCTCAACAATAAAGATTAATGAATGAATGAATTAATTAATTTAAAAAACTGTAGGTTGAGGAAGAAAGAGGAAAGGAGATGATAGTCTGTTACCCTACTGTTTCTTCTAACCCAACTCTGCCCCTAGATAAACTAAAATAGATTTAGGTTTGCAAGCATCCTTGGCAGCAATGAGTTCCGTGACCAGGAAAAGTCTATCTCCACTTCTCTAAAAATATTATCTTGCTGTTACCAGATGTTGCTCTAACCAGAGATGGAGCACTCCCAGACGTCGTTACAGATAAAGGCTGTTATGAGCAAATACCTAGAAGGCAGAACTTACTGGTGTGGAAGAGTTTTGTCAAAGTGTAAAAAGATACCAGTTATCTTTGTTTTGATAGAGCCAGCCAGATGGCAAAGAACTCGAGCAAGAACAAAACAAAAAGGACGAAAAGTTCAGTGAGGGAGAACTACAGACATTGAACTTTCTAATTCAGGATTTGGCTGACAATTGATCCCATTTTGAAACACAACTTATATTTCTTGTTCTGAATTTTCATATATTTTTAGCCCCTCCACCTTTGGGTCAAAATACCCCAGCTAGATATACTCCCTTTCTTTTCTAAGCCATGTGAACCTGTAGATCTTTCTTATAGTATTTCCTCTATACTATACTTTGGGGGTATTAACCACCTCTCTCCTTGAAGGTGGGCAGCATCTGTGTCTAACTTCTCTCTTTTAGATAATTTGGAATAGAGCACAGTAAGCCAAAGGGATCTGTTGTTGGGGGCCCCCGAGACTACCCTCCAGTTAGGTGACTCTCTAAAAGGACTCACAGGCCCTAGCCAGTTTTGCTCAGTGGATAGAGCATTGGCTTGTGGTCCAAAGGGTCCTTGGTTTGATTCCGGTCAAGAGCATGTACATCGGTTGTAGGTTCCTCCCCAGGGCCAGGCCCTGGTCAGGGTTTATGTAGGAAGAACCCAATCGTGTTTCTCTCACATCAATACTTCTCTCTGTCTTTCCCTCTCTCTTCCACTCTCTCTAAAAATCAATGGTAAAATATCCGGGTGAGGATTAAAAATAAATAAATAAAAGGACTCACAGGACTCAGAAAAACTATTATACTGGCAGTTATGGTTTATGATAGCAAAAAATACAGATTACAAACAGAAATATAAAAGACACAGACGCAGAGTCCAGAAGAGAGAGGCCACACATGAGCTTCTCATTGTCCTCTCCCCATGGAATTAGATGGACAATGCATAATTCTCCCAGCAAACAATGTATGACAACACCACAGAATACTGCCAACCTGGAAAGCCCACCTGAGCCTTGGTGTCCAGGATTTAATTGGAGGGTCAGTCACATAGGCAAGGGGTGGCCACAGAGGTTTAGTCTATCAGTCTCCAGCTACTCCAAAGGTCAAACTGACACTGTGTGGCCTAAGGTCCCAGCAAAATCAACGAGGATCATTGGATCAATGAGGCAAAGAAAGACATGGCCCAGATAAGCAGCTCTTAAAGTGACAGCTGCAGAACACTGGGGTTCTATCCCATCTTTCAGAGGCTCCATAGGCCATTATTACATTTTCATAATCCTAAGATGTTATTGGCCTTTTTCATTTTGTTGACATTAGGACTGATAGCACAAAAGTAATGGTGGACAAAATTGCAGAAGCCTTATCATGAATCTAGTCAGTGGCACCAAACTGTACTAATTGTCATTTTATTCACTCCCATACATTTGCAAGAAAAAAAAATTTCACTTATGACTGTTGTAACAATTGTTTATGTTAAAACAATAGAATTACTAATTTTATTAATTTTGACCTTTAAGTTTTGGTATAAAATAGAAGAATATATACAATTATCTAGAAAGGCTATTAAAATGCCTCTCCCTTTTCCAGATACATATCTGTGTGAAGCCCAGTTTTCTCTATATACTTCAACCAAAACTACATATCCCAGCAGACTGCATGCAGAAGTAGATGTGAGCAATGATGCAACAGATCTACAGAAAGAACACACATTCCCTGCTGGATGGAAGAAATTTTTCCTTCCTTATTCAAAAGCAGCCCATCTGACTAATTAAAGAAATATGTCAAAATGGTTCCCAAGAAGAACCCATAGGTCAGCCAAAGAATTAAATATTTTGAAAATTTAAAAAAAAAAAAGTAGATATGAAAATCCAGGTGCCTTTTATTAACTCAGACATTGAAGAGATTTGCAGACGTAAAACAATGTCACTCTCCTCACTAAATTGTTTGTTTTGATTTGAAAACCGTAGTTATTTTTTTGTGAAAAAAAATACTTTGTCTACTAGCATGTAATGAGCTTATTTTTGTTCTTTTAAAACAAAATAAATAATTATTTAAATTTTTTCTCAGTTTTAATTGATACTGTAATTTCTTTTTTATTAATTTCAGAAAGGAAGGGAGAGAGAGGGAGATAGAAACATCAATGAAGAGAGAGAATCATTGATTGGCTGCCTCCTGCATGCCCCACACTAGGGTTTGAGCCCACAACCCTGGGCATGTGCCCTGACCGGGAATCCAAGTGTGAGACCTCCTGGTTCATAGATCGATGCTCAACTGTTGAGCCACACCGGCCAGGCATGACACAGTAGATATTGATAGCTATCACCCAGATGAGGAGTCCTCAATAACTTTTAAGAATATAAAGGGTCCACGACCAACACATTTGAGAACATCTGGCTTAGATCATGCCGCAGAGGAGTCAGTCTGTCCATCATTCTACCTGGAGATCTTGGGGGCTGAGTTAGCTCAAAGGGTAATAGTGAGAAATGAAACTGAGACCTGGGGATTAATGATAGGTCTACAAGGGGGGGTGGGGGGGCAGTTGTATCTCTACTCCCACTCCTTCCCCTACAGTAGACCTTTCTAAGGTATCCACTGCTTCACTTTGCCCAGGTGTAAAAAAGTCCTGGTTTTCCACCATGAGTACAGGAGATGGGTGGAAAGTACAAAACCCATGCAAGCGGCCCAAGAAATAGAGGCTGAATATAATACTATCTTTAGTGTCAAATGGAAATCGCAGAGGTTATTCACCTTCCATAGATGCTGTCACTGCCCTTTCTCCTGACTGCTGATGTTAATAACCATTATTCACGGTTCACAATCACGGATCACTGACTATGATGGGCTGTAAGTGTGCATTGAGAGCGCACGGAAACTTTGGCTTTGCCTGTGGGGTAACTGTTGTGCTTTGTAGTGAGATAGTGCTAGTTTAATTTTCCACATTGTGAATATTGTGATCATGTTCTGAGAGTTCATATAATCAAAATGAGGACAATTCCAATACTCACACCCACATAACCCAGACATCACTGAACAAGATGGCTAAATAGCTGTGTTATTTTATGAAGGCTGGAGAGACACATGCAACTAGATTAGGGAAGTCAATAAACCAAACAGAGTACTGCTCAGTATGCCAGAAGGAAGTTGGATCTGGTGGAGATGTGGATGTGAAAACACACAGAGACTGAATCTCAACTAACTAGCATGAGACAGGCAAGTACTTCTAAATCAATCAAAAGACTTTAATTTCCTAAAAAGACACCAGTGCTCAGTCAAAAGTAGTGGCTGCCGAATTATCTTAGCATACATAGCATGGAAACAAACACACATTACTGTATCCTTCCCGTGATTGCGCCATGAAATTGAATAAAGTAGTAAAATTACACATTCTGATTAAGAAGATGCAACTTAAATGTCCTGTGGGCCACTCATAGGGAAAACTTTGGTACACTTTGTGTTGGTCCCTTACACTGAATATAACATTATCAGAGTGAGCTCTTACTCGTTCTGTAAGGTCTTACTAGTGATCATGCTTTCTACTGTCTATCGAATGAAGCACTGAAATGCAGCAACTAAAAACTTCTTCCCCCTGGCTCTTTGGTACTTTTATTTTAAAAATGGAATATGAAATCATCTCTACCAACAACCATGTCCAAATAAAACTAGACATTGCTCAACTATCTGTATATTCATCAAACCAAATTGCAAAATGTAAATTTTGGGAGATTCCATTCAGTCTGTAAATTTCCTACCATAGAAAATGAAAAGATCTTACCTGTTAAATGTCCTCCACACCTTGTAGAGACAACTGCTAAAAAACAGATGTGGTGTGCTTAGCTGTGATACTGGGGCTTTCATAATGAAAGGTTTTTTTAATCACTTCTCTTGTTCTTCAAACCATGCAGCAGCACTTAATTAGATTTTTGACATTATAAAAGTAGAGGGAAGTATCTTCCTGCCTACAGCATGACTATCACTGTCGCCAGCCACAGAAAATAAGTTAGCAGATGGGTCTGCCATAAAATCATATTTTCTAAATATGGGACAAGAAGCACGTCCTTCTCTGTTCAGAAATGCATTGAAGATGAGGATGGAGAAAAGGGCTATAGTAAAACAGAGATTTACATGCAATTTCTCCAAAACAGATTAATGGTCTGTGAAGAGGCCACAATGATCCTAGAAAAAGATGAACTGACTATGCCTGAGTTGTTTGATGTTATAAAGAGGTTGCAATAAATAGTCATATAGCAAAAAATAAAACTAAAAAGACTCATTTTTTGGAAATAAGACTACTTTAGAACTCAAAAAATTGGTACAACCAGTGAGCAGCTGAGTTAAATAGGGTTTGGTCAATTTGTTTACTAAAACTCTAACTTATTCAGGCCTTGGCTGGGTAGATCAGTTGGTTAGAGTGTCATCCAGAGACACCAAGGTTGTGGGTTTGATCCCTGGTCAGGGCACATATAAGAGTCAACCAATGAATGTACAAATAAGTGGAAAACAAATCTGTACTTCTCTCTCTCTCCTTCCTCTCTCTAAAATCAATTTAAAATAGAAACTCTAACTTATTTGGAATCCAGTTTTGATTTCACAAGTTCAAATACTTCTGTGTTTTAAAACCATCTTCTCCAAGAGAGATTTAATTTATGATGGCATCCAATGTCCCAATGTGCTTCAGAGGGTTTAAGAATAATGGACATTTTAAATATGGATAGCCTACATGTTGAACTTACAGATGCAAAGGACCTTATTACCAAAGAGGTGGTTTACCAGAGCAAGCCTGTAATACAAAGTGAATAAACATTTTTGGAGAGCTGGAAACTAATTCCTACAAGTCTAAAAACCTCCTATTGCTAGTTAAGAAAAATCCCAACTACACTATGGTCAAATGCTTTTGTAGCAAGGACATATGGTTTGATGCCATCACATTGGCCTGACATCAGTATATGTGGACTGGATAAGAGTGGACCAGCAAGTCAGTGAAATTTGACCATTCAGTAAAAGAAAAGAGTGATATCCTAAAAGCTGTGAACAGTTCAAAGAAGTATTATTGGGAAAGAAATGAGAAGTAAAAATATCCAACTGTATCATGGGAAAGAAAAAAATATATTTTTCAATGATTTTTTTATTAAATATAGCTAATAACTGTTTTTGTATTATACTATCTAAAAATGTTATTTTGTGTCCTGAGAGCTTGGCTTTGAAAGTGAGAAAGAATGTTCTCTCTCTCTTTTCCCTACTAAGGGGCCCAAATTGTTAAGTCTATGTCTAGAGGTAGCCAACTATCAGGTTGGGGACCTAAGCAGCTCTCCTAAATTTAGGGATTTGCCTAAATTCAAATCCCTTCCTATCCATTGCCTTTGTAGTGCTGAAAATTACCATCTCAGTATTGCCATCTGCTACCACAGATTAGTGGGTTCATGACTGAAGGTGATTAACAGGGTCAGCCATTCACACCCCAAAACCTACTACTAGAATTAAAATAGAGGATCGGGAACGTGATGTTCTTCAACAGATACTGGTGCAACTTTCTCTACCATCTGCTCAAATGAAGCTTGCAATTATAATCCCTTTCTCTTCTCTGAGATATAATCTTCACCACCCAGAAGTATCTCCTCCGAATGTAATACTTGGCACTCCTCCCAAACTCCTGCTGATTTCACATTTCACTGCTCCAGTGCTCACTCTGTTTCCCTTCTTACTGACAGGACTCACTAAGGATAACTTAGAACCTCAATGGCTTCTTTGAGAAAACTTAAAATCTGAAATTGGCTCCTATGATCCCTTTCTTTTCTCACATAGCACTCAAACTCCCCGTAGTCACTCAAGCTTTAGGCCCCCTGCTCCATCAGGAGCTCTCAATAGATTCAGGGACCCCCCAAAACATCCACCCAAACTACAGAGGCTAATTGGAAACAGTCTGAATATTTTACTCACTTAGATGTGCTTTGGGGACACCTAGAGAGCTGTGGGGTGCCTCCTGAGCCCCTTTTCCAAAATTTAGTCCACAGCCTCCATATGATTACATCTCAAGGCAAATGAAAATTCTAAAAACCTCCTGAAAATACTGGTTTTTTTAAAAAAAGAAGCCCTTTAGCCTCATATTGAACAGATAACTGACTTGTTCCATCTGCCACATATACAATTGCATGAAAATATAAAGAGCAACAATGAGAACTAAGTCTTCAATGTACTAGTGACTTTTATGTTACTGTGTTAATGACTAACTTATAGCTAAAATTTTAGAATGAAAACCATAAAATCTCTATTTGCATCAGTCTATATGTTTATGTAATTATGTATCTACTAGAGGCCCGGTGCACGAATTTGTGCACCAGTGGGGTCCCTCGGCCTGGCCTGCAAGATCAGGCTGAAACCGGCAGTCTGACATCCCCTGAGGGGTCCTGGATTGCAAGAAGGCGCAGGGCAGGCTGAGGGACTCCACCTGTGCACAATCGGGGAGGGACCACGGCAGTGCTCCAGGGAGTGTCCAGTTTGTCTCGCTCAGTCCCAATTGGCTGTACCCCAGCAGCAAGCTAACCTACCAGTCTGAGCATCTGCCCCCTGGTGGTCAGTGCACATCATAGCGAGTGGTTGAGCAGCCTTAGCATATCATTAACATATTATGCTTTGATTGGTTGAATGGCCGAGTGGTTGGCCAGACACTTAGCATATTAGGCTTTTATTATATAGGACTAGAGGCCCGGTGCACAAAACTTTGTGCACTGGGGGGGGAGGGGGTAGTCCCTCAGCCCAGCTTGTGCCCTCTCACAGTCTGGGACCCCTCGGGGGATGACCATCTGCTGGCTGAGGCCTGCTCCCCAGGGAATTGGGCCTAAGCTGGCAATCAGACATCCCTCTGGCAGCCCGGCAGCCCTCGGGGGATGTCCACTTGCCAGTGTGGAGCAGACCTAAGCTTCAGTCAGACATCCTTAGCACTGCTGAGGAGGCAGGAGAGGCTCCCACCACCACCGCTGTACTGGCAGCCATCAGCCTGGCTTGTGGCTGAGCAGAGCTCCTCCATGTGGGAGCTCACTGACCACCAGAGGGCAGCTCCTTCATTGAGCGCCTGCCCCCTGGTGGTCAGTGTGTGTCATAGTGACCAGTCATTCCCAGTCTTTCTGCTAGGGTCAGTTTACATATTATCCTTTTACTATATAGGATAGAGGCCTGGTGCACGGGTGGGGGCCAGCTGGTTTGCCCTGAATGGTGTCCCGGATCAGGGTGGGGGTCCTGCTTGGGTGCCTGGCCAGCCTGGGTGAGGGGCTGATGGCTGTTTTCAGGCTGCCTGCACCCCCTTCAGGGTGGGGGTCCCCACTGGGTGCCTGGCCAGTCTGGATGAGGGGCTGAGGGCTGTTTTCAGGTGGGCCAAGCCTGCAACTGAAGCTCCCAGTCTCTCCTTTTTTTCTTTTTTTTTTTTATTCTGGGATTTATTTACCTTCTGAAATTGAAACTTTGTTGCGGCTCCAGCTCCGAGGCCAGCTGGCTGAAAGCAGGTTTCTGGGTTTGTTTAGCTTCTATAATTGCAACATTGTTGCTTAGACCCCGGCTGCAGCAGGCGGGAACCTTGGCTTCCTCCATCACTGGAGCAAGCAAGCCTCCTGTTCGCTTCAGCTGCCTGGCTGCCGGCCGCCATCTTGGTTGGCACTTAATTTGCATATTGCCCTGATTAGCCAATGGGAAGCATAGCGGAGGTATGGTTAATTACCATGTTTTTCTATTATTAGATAGGATGATATTTACCTATCTCCAGATGGTACGCCAAATTAATTTATGAAATCCCTTAAAAGAGGTCTATTCTAATTATTTTAGAGAAAAATGAGCATTTATATAAATAAAACATTCCTAAAATTCTCAGAAATATAGAAAGTAGGCCAAATGTTTTTCAAATTCACATTATTTTAGTAAATATTTGGTAACTATGACTAGTTTGATATCATTAATTAAATGAAAACAAGTATATCTTTATAGTTGTCATCATTAAATATAAACCAGGTATATTTCTTGATCCTGCCTGGTTTATTGACTAGTAAATAAGCTAATAGTAAATCTAATAGATGTTTAAGCTTATAAAAGTTATAGATTTAAACTAATAAAAAAGAGTCATCATTTTGAAAATCTTTATTTGAAAATAATTATGTTTTATTATATCTGCCTAAAAACAGTCTCCAAAATCTTTTTGGTGACTTCAAAACTCAGAGTTGTGCTAAGTATTAGATATTCACTAAAGAGCTAAGTCATTTCTACTAAAACAGTCATTATGAACATAAGTTGAAGTTTATATACTTGTGACTTATTTTTAAAAAGAAACTAAAGCTGTAAATCTGTTAATAAACATGCTCTTTTCTGACACCAAAAATAAAAAATTTAAAGAAGCATATACCTATAGTAGTTGTGAGATGGTATATATATTCATAAAAATTTCTAATCTGCTACAAAATGATTTATGACAGACAACTCATGATTGTCTACTTCCTGGTTTTCTCTGTATAATAAGAATTACTAAAGGTTAAAAATTATAATCAATACATGCAAATGAAAGTACTTGAAATAATAAGTGTGAATAAGAACAACTTTGTATGCAAGGAATGTAGGATGTGTTTTTGTTAAGAGAGAAAAAATAATTTTGTCCTAAAGTAACTGTTTAGAGATTGTTTAAAGGTTGCTCCAGGATGATAAAAAAAAAAGAAAGTATAGGACAAAAACCTGAATGGATATAGAAAATTATAAAAAATAGGGGGAAAATATAAAAATAAAAAGGTGGTCAAGGTGGCTAAGAGTAAATGGATTTATTTATAAGGTTTTAAAATGAGCTTTAATATCAACAGTGTACCTTTGCAAAACTAGGGTTTTCTCTCTTAAAATAACTAAACTTCTTGGGGTTTTAGTCTGCTCTTCATAAGAGATTGCAGAAGGTTTTTCTTTACTTTTTAAGTAATCCATCTAGGAAACGGATTCAGTCTTATCAGAATAATTTCCTGTGTTGACTTTATCATGTCTTCGATTATTTAAGAGAAAAATGTTCTCATTGTTTAAAGAGCAAAGGTATTTTTTAATCAAACATAACCTCCTGTATTTACCTTTAAAATCTTTTATTGTCACATTGGTTGAATAGATAACTAAGAATGTTTTCACAGTGACCTACGAACCTATTTAATCAAGTATTCCAACCTTTTGGGGTTTTTTTTCAGTGTTTTACCTTTTTTAAATTTTTATTTTATTTTTTATTTATTTCAAAGGAGGAAGGAGAGGAAGGAGAGGGAGGGAGGGAGAGAGAGAGAGAGAGAGAGAGAGAGAGAGAGAGAGAGAGAGATCAGTGATGAGAGAGAATCATTGACCAGCTGCCTCCCACTGGGGATGTGCCCCTGACCAGAATCAAACTCGGGACCCTTCAGCCCACAGGCCGACACTCGACCCACTGAGTCCAACCAGCCAGGGCCAACCAGCCAGGGCCAATCTTTTGATGTTTTTGACATATTTTGATATATTGCCTCCCCAAATTCAAATCCTAAATTCAGTCTTTATCTCAAGCTGACTTTGAAATTTCTCAGAGGCTTCCTGGCAAATCTCAATGGATCTGTTTGTTCACCTTCTAAAATGACAAATGTTAGAAAATAATTAGTTTATTTGATATGTTTAATCGTATGAAAAATCATTGTCAAATAAGAAACACTTAAAAGAAAAAATTAAGAAGAAATACTTAACCGCTCCTTGGTTATATTTGTATGGGTAAATGTTATTAATATAAATATTGCAGGAATTATATGGAATTCCGAGAAATATGTCAGTGACCTTGCTGTTCATGAATTGTCCTTATGCTGCCTTGCCTGAAAGTAGACAACAGTAGCATAATGCTATCAGTCATCATTCCAATTACTATTAAAAACGTTATATGTCATAGAAACAACCAAATTCTTAGTCAATTGCATTATTTTTATAATGAACTCTCCTCAGATCTTTAATCATGACCACCTTTGTCTTTTGTCATTCACTGTTTTATTCTGTTTCTTCTCTGAAGGCACTTGCATCAACTACAGGCCAAAATGCTCCACCTTCAACAAAAATGAACTGTTTCAGACCCCCATGGAAGAAAGGACTTTGCCAGGTAAACTGGGGTACAGACATTGTTTAAATAACTTAGATCATACAACTTAACTAAGTCGGGATTTACAAATATTCCAGTGAAGCCAATGGGTTCATGAAATTGCTAACCCAACATCAAGCAGAATAAGAATTAATCACCTAGGAGTATATGAATTGATGAAGAATGATTAGGATTTTTTTTATGGCTTTTGTTTGGAACATTGCTGGTTCTTTAATGTTCTATTTTCTGGATATAAGGAACCCCTTTCTCTTTTCTCTTAAGTTATCTACAAGTCATAACAACTTAGTAGATTATACATTTATAAACATAAATGAAACATTTATCTTTTCTCTCTGCCTGCTTCCTCCAGAATTCAGAAACTGTTATTAAGTACTAGAGGCCCGGTGCACAACATCATACACTGGAGGGGGGGGGGGTGGCGGGACAGGTCCCCTCAGCCCAGCCTGTACCCTTTAGCAGTCCGGGAGCCCTCAGGGGATATTGGACATCCTTAGCACTGCTGTGGAAGCAAGAGAGACTCCTGCCACCACTGCTGCGCTCACCAGCTGTGAGCCCGGCTTCTGGCTGAGTGGCACTCCCCCTGTGGGAGCGCACTGACCACCAGGGAGCAGCTCCTGCATTGAGCATCTGCCCCCTGGTGGTCATTGCGCGCATAATTGTGACGGGTCATTCTGCTTTTCGGTCGATTTGCATATTACTCTTTTATTATATAGGATTCTTATTTTCATGTCAATATCATTATTTATACAGAATCTATGCTCCCGGTATTAGGACAGGATTAGAAATATTAGTTACATAATGAAGGCTCCAA
Source organism: Myotis lucifugus (assembly GCF_000147115.1). Classification (NCBI taxonomy): domain Eukaryota; kingdom Metazoa; phylum Chordata; class Mammalia; order Chiroptera; family Vespertilionidae; genus Myotis; species Myotis lucifugus. The sequence goes on from NW_005871074.1 coordinate 10,437,485, forward strand.
CTGGTATGTCATATTTGAGAATGATGTTCATAGAATCAAATATGGTCAGACAGTTTTATGGAACTAAGGTTGACTTTATGGAGCTGATGCTTACAAAGCCCTCTTGGAAATAAATACCAGACTGGTACCTGATTCACAAGTAATTAAGGAAAGTTAATTCTTGTCAGGCTTAAGAACTTTCAAATATTTGGGGCACCATAAGAAGAAAGGAATTCACCCAAATCTATAGATACTGCAGATGAAGTGTGATGGCAAGTTCTTGGTTTGGCTTCCTAAAGAGGCTTTTACAAGTGCAATCTGAGATTCCGTATAAAAGTTCCAGCAAAGCAAACTTTAAAAGGCCTGCATGGTCAATTACTATTCATGCTGCCCTTATGTAAATAATCATGCCATATTAAGGGACCAGACTTACTTTGTAAACAAGAATAATCTTACTTTGATTATCTTTGATGAAAGAAGGACATGACTATAGAGAGATTTTATGTTCAGTAGCATACTATAACACACTTGTGTGGGTTATTAGATTCTAGTCTTGTTTTTTTTCTTTGAGGTTTTATTACCTACCTAAAAACTGGACAGAATCATGTCATCTTATACATTTTCTTGGTCTTTGTCAGATGCTCTATTCTTCTACCTTCATTCAATATCTGGTTACAACCCTCAAAAATGAACATCTTCAAATTTTCTCCCATCCTACTGACTTGGTGTGACTGAACACTGAGACCTGACTGCCCGGATGGTAGTCTTACAACTGCCCTTTTACCCAAGGACCTGAACAAGTCCTGCAAATTGAAGCTGGTTAACTTGAACTTCAAAGGACTGATCACCACAACAAATCATGTATGGGATGCCATCACCAAAGACATTCAAACTGTTACCATTGTAACTAGCTGATTAATATTAATAATAGAGGAGGCCAGACATTATAAGCATGGTCATCGGGGCAACTTCACCAGAAAGCTGCAAGCTTCATGCTCCTAAGGGGACCACCAGTCCATTCCCTGCAGATGGCTGGGGGAAGGGGAGAGGTGGATGCACACACAGTGAAAGGTGGGGGAGGGGGCAGGGAGAAAGTGCTTGCATATCAGTCTAACCTGGGAAAAAGATAATTGGCTGGGGAGGTAGGGAAGGGAGAGGAGGGCAGAGCCACTGCAAGCAAGTGAAATCCTGAAGGATGAATTGGTTTTAAGCTCCTAGCTATAACCCTGAGACAAAGAGTTCTCGCTCTATTACTTGCTCTTGCTTGTTTGCTCTTGTGCTCCTATTTCTCACTTGCCCTGTAACCATGTGGCTCTAGAAGACCGTGCAGACCCCACACACAATGGACTGCAGCTGGGGACACAAGCTAAGCTGGTCAGATGCTGGACTGGACTGTGCTTTAATATGGAGTGAAGACCTAGGCAGTGGCTTTAATCCTAGCTCTGCTGAAGACAAAACTGGACTTTTTCCATGGTGGAAGGAGGGAGATGGGACCTTGGAGGGGAACTCCCTTAATGTTACACCATCAATAACATTTCCATTATACCTCATTTTCATGTGGGGGCCTCAGGAAATTCTTGTTCCCACGGCACCCCAAGAGCTCCACTCTCACCGGTAACAGGTGGGGACACGAAGGATACCCCATCAGTAACAAAACTGAAAACCAGAAAGCCATCATCATCACTGCCATCCTCGTTCCACCACCGAAAAATGCTTTGAACCCCAGTGCTTAATCCTCTGGACTGAGAAATTGCGTTTACAGTCTGCTCCAACCATTAATCTTTGTTTTCTCTCATTCTAATATATGTTCCTTTTTCCTTCGAGGATTGCTCATTTCCCAATTTCTAACCCGGGCCTTCTCTCCATAGCAATCAACCCAGTACCTTGTTTGTGAAACATCTTAGCAAGTTTCAAATGGGGAAAATGACGGGATTAACAGCCCACCAAAGTGGCATGCAAATTACTTTAAACTAAACATATCTGAACTATCAGCAGCCACAAAATCATTATCTACATTTAAGGAAAGCCTCCCCAAAGTACAGTTACCAATAACCCTTCTTGAGGGAGTTTCCTGTTCCCGAGAAGATTGGACCTTCACATTGGGAAGTGAGAATGCAACTACCCATTAGCATACAACAACCAATAGAAACTTCCATACTTTCCCATTAAAGTCCTCCCTTTTGTTTGTTAAATTGGTATATAAACTTTTACACCTGTATATTCAGCAACTTACTCAGTACTAAGCATTCCCACAATAATAAACTTTTCTCCTATTAAGCTGTGTATTGTGAATTAATTCACAGACCCCACATAGAGACCTACGTGAGTAGAGGATGTTTTTCTCCTAACACAGACATCCATAATTGTTGTCTAAAATTGCAAGTCAACAAATGGGGAAGTACATTATAAGCATACGCCCTATGGTTATGAGGGTAACCAGTAGACACACTCAAAAAATAGTTACAAAAGATTTTCTTGGGGGAATTGGAATTGGATCAGAAGGGAGAGGTGGAACATGCCCCTTGTGTTTCATCATAAACCTTTCCGGAGTATCTGATTTCTCGATGTGCACATAATTACTTTGATTAAAAAGAAAATAAAAGAATGGATACAGAGGAGAACCACTGCAATGACTGAGGACAAGGTGTTCACACCTTTACGTATTTCACTGGACAGTTTATTCCTCACTGTCCCTTTTCCCTTCAAAGGATGTAGCACAAAACTGTGAGTGCAAAACACATCCCCAAGGGCTCACATCTGGGCCAGGGCCCCAGTAGATTATTCAGGGGCTGTGGAAATTAAGACTTCAAATGCGGGACCAAATGTTAAGTGGATATTCAACTGCAAATGTGTCTGCTTTGCATTCCCTCAGGACCATGGTATTCATGTGCTAATCAGAACTCTCCAAAACAATGTTGCTCATTAGTAGCTAAAATCAGTACAAATTGTTAATGCAGAGAAAATTCCAGAAACCAAGAGCAAACACACTTCCCTACCACCTCCAAATCTGTTATGCCTTTCCTTGAACTATCAAAGGATGTGTACACACGATAAATCTGAGATTGCAAAGCTTCACCTCCACACACGAAGCTCTCAGCAGCCTTCATTAGCCTCTAGAGCAGCGGTTCTCAACCTGTGGGTCGAGACCCCTTTGGCAGTCAAACGACCCTTTCACAGGGGTCGCCTAAGACCATCCTGCATATCAGATTACGATTCATAACAGTAGCAACATTACAGTTATGAAGTAGCAACGAAAATAATTTTATGGTTGGGTCACAACATGAGGAACTGTATTTAAAGGGCCAGAAGGTTGAGAACCACTGCCCTAGAGCCTGGGTGAACTGTAAGCACTGCCCTATTTCATGCATGTGTGGGTTTTTTTCAAAAAAAATGCTAAAACTGAAGGATCTATCCCGGAGGGCCCCAAATTTTCTAGGTTTGTGGTGCCCTCGGTGTCTCAGTAATTCTTTCCTAGCATCCCAGGCCAAAAGAAGTAACTAACAATTCAGTTTACTAAGTAGTTAGGTCTCATGCATTTTAACACACTTGTGTTTTATTTACTAACTTAATAGCCAATTGAAAAAATAATGCACATAAATGGAAAGAAAAACAGTATTTCATGCTTAACCACAGCCACTTACTACTGGGATGTGTGATTGATCAGGTGCAGGTATTGTTGGGCACTGCCACCCTCATTTCCTGGTAGAAATAGTTGGTCATTGCATCTGGTCCTGATGTCAGCCATGGCATCATTCTGTCTGGTTTCATGAAGCTGTGGTCAGTAGGGTCATTCAGCTTTCATCACCTGGGGGCTGAAACACAGCCGAGGTCAAGATATCTTTAGCCCTGGCCAGTGTTTCCAAGTGGTTAGAGCATCAGCCCACCCACCGAAGGGTCTCAGTTGATTCTCAGTCAATAAAAGGTGCCCCAGCCCTGGTTGGGATGTGTGCAGGAGGCAATCAATTGATGTGTCTCTCTCACATACATGTTTCTCTCCTTTCTCTTTGTCTCTCTATCCCCTCCCTTCCACTGTCTCTAAAAATTATTGGAAAAAATATCCTCTGGTGAGAATTAACCAAAACAATTTTTTAAAGATGTTATCATTAGTTTGCTTGAAACTCTGTTGCTTTAATCAACAGAACTGGGGCTTTATTCTTTTTTTAATTTAAATTCTTTATTTAAAGTATTACATAAGTCTCCTTTTTCCCCCATTGACCTCTCCCTGGCAACCCACAGCCCCCAGCACGTGCCCTCACTCCCCCTCCCCCCGCCTCATCTATGTCCTTTGGTTTTGCTCATATGCATGCATACAAGTCCTTCGGTTCTCTTACCCCCTCACCCGCCACCTTTCCTCATAGGTTGGACAATCTGTTCCATGCTTCTATGACTCTGGTTCCATTTTGGTTCCTCAGTTTATGTTGTTCATTATATTCCACAAATGAGCGAGATCATGTGATATTTATCTTTCTCTGACTGGCTTATTTCACTTAGCATAATGCTCTCCAGTTCCAACCATGCTGTTGCAAATGGGAAAAATTCCTTCTTTTTTATAGCAGCGTAGTATTCCATTATGTAGATGTACCACCATTTTTTAATCCACTCATCTGCTGAAGGGCACTTAGGCTGTTTCCAAATCTTACCTATGGTAAATTGTGCTGCTATTAACATAGGGGTGCATATATCCTTTCTGATTGGTGTTTCTAGTTTCTTGGGATATATTCCTAGAAGTGGGATCACTGGATCAAATGGGAGTCCCATTTTTATTTTTTTGAGGAAACGCCATACTGTTCTCCACAATGGCTGCACCAGTCTGCATTCCCACCAGCAGTGCACGAGTGTTCCCTTTTCTCTGCATCCTCTCCAGCACTTGTCCTTTGTTGATTTGTTGATGATAGCCATTCTGACAGGTTTAAGATGGTACCTCATTGTTGTTTTGATTTGCATCTCTCAGATGATTAGTGACTTTGAGCGTGTTTTCATATGTCTCTTGGCCTTCTGTATGTCTTCTTTGGAAAAGTGTCTATTTAGGTCACTTGCCCATTTTTTGATTGGATTGTTTATTTCATTTTGTTAAGTTGTATGAGTTCCCTGTAAATGTTGGAGATTAAACCCTTATCAGAGATAACATTGGCAAATATGTTCTCCCGTGCAGTGGGCCTTCTTGTTTTGTTGATGGTTTCCTTTGCTGGGCAGAAGCTTTTTATTTTGATGTAGTCCCATTTGTTGTTTATTTTCTCCTTAGTTTCCAATGCCCTAGGAGCTGTATCAGCAAAGATAGTGCCATGACAAATGTCTGCTATTTTGCTGCCTATGGCTTCTTCTAGGATTTTTATGGTTTCCTGTCTTACATTTAAGTCCTTTATCCATTTTGAGTTTATTTTTGTGTATGGTATAAGTTGGTGGTCTGGTTTTTTTCTTTTCTTTTCTTTTCTTTTTTTTTTTTTTGCAGGTATCTGTCCAATTTTTCCAATACCATTTATTGAAGAAACTATCTTGACTCCATTGTATGCTCTTGCCTCCTTTGTCAAATATTAATTGAGCATAATGGCTTGGGTCGATTTCTGAGTTCTCTGTTCTGTTCCATTGATCTATATATCTGTTCTTGTGCCAGTACCAGGCAGTTTTGAGAATAGTGGCTTTGTAATATAGCTTGTGATTCCTCCAACTTTGTTCTTCTTTCTCAAGATTGCTGCAGCTATTTGGGATTTTTTTTTATTATTCCAGATGAATTTTTGGAGAGTTTGTTCTAGGTCTTTGAAGTATGCTCTTGGTGTTTTAATGGGGTTGTATTGAATCTATAGATTGCTTTGGGTAGTATGGACATTTTAATGATGTTGATTCTACCAATCCATGAACACAGTTTATGTCTTCCTCTATCTCGTTTGTTTATGTCTTCCTTTATTTCTTCTTTCAGTGTCTTGTAATTTTCTGAGTACAGGTCCTTTACCTCCTTGGTTAAATTTATTCCTAGGTATCTTAATTTTTTTGTTGCAATGGTAAATAGGATTTTTTTTTAAGTCTCTCTTTCTGTGAGTTCATTATTGGTGTATAAAAAAGCCATAGATTTCTGGGTATTAATTTTGTATCCTGCTACATTGCCAAATTCATTTATTAGTTCTAGTAGCCTTTTGATGGAGCCTTTAGGATTTTCTATGTACAATATCATGTCATCTGGGAATAATGACAGTTTTACTTCTTCTTTTTCTATTTGGGTGGCTTTTATTTCTTCTTCTTGTCTGATTGCTATCACTTCCAGTATTATGTCAAACAGGAGTGGTGAGAGTGGGCATCCCTGTCTTGTTCCTGTTCTTAGGGGAAATGGTTTTAGTTTTTGCCCATTGAGTATGATGCTGACTGTAGGTTTGTCATATAAGGCTTTTATTATATTGAGATATGATCCCTCTATTCCCACTTTGCTGAGAGTTTTTATCAGGAATGGGTGTTGGATTTTGTCAAATGCCTTTTCTGCATTGATTGATATGATTATGTGATTTATGTCTCTCAACTTGTTTATGTGATGTATCACAGTTATTGATTTGAGAATATTATACCAGCCTTGAATCCCTGGAATAAATACCACTTGGTCATGGTGTATGCTGTAATGTAATGCTGGTTCCAATTTGCTAGAATTTTGTTGAGGATTTTAGCATCTATGTTCATCAGGGATAATGGCCCGTAATTCTTTCTTTGTGGTGTCTTTATCTGGTTTGGGGATTAGGGTAATGCTGGCTTCATAGAAAGAGCTTGGAAGTGTTCCTTCCTCTTGAATTTTTGGAATAGTCTGAGGATAGGTTTTAGTTCTTTGAATGTTTGGTAAAACTCCCCTGTGAAGCCATCTAGCCCCGGGCTTTTGTTTGCTGGAAGCTTTTTGATGACTGCTTCAATTTCCTTCTTAGTTATCGGCCTATTGAGATTTTTATTCTTCTTGATTGAGTTTTGGAAGGTCATATTTTTCTAGGAATATATCCATTTCCTCTAGGTTGTTTAGTTTGTTGGAGTAGCCTTAGGCTTTATTCTTAAGACAGTTTGGCCCGGACCAGAACCTGGTGCTTTAAGGGCTTAATGATTAAGGGGGTGGACGTGCAATGTGTACAAAGGTGGAAGGGTCTGGTTGAAAAGAAGCAAGTGAGTCATGGTGCTATTGGACTGGACAAAGCTAGATTGAATTAAGAAAAAAATTATATCAAAGACATGAAGTTCCTGTGCAGTTACAATGGGAAATATCCAGGGGAAAATGAGTAATTCTTAGCAGTGGCTTAGAATTCATACTTAAACACCATCATCTTAAGGGAAAAGGGAAGGCAGATGCAGGCCTATTCAGGGAGAATAAATGATTTTTAAGACAGAGGAATGGTCCCTTAGAAGAGATGGGAGGTATGATAGTTTGTGACAAAGTTTGATGGGTATAGAGCTGACTTTTAGTCTCCTCTCCTATGAAACCATCTTCCCTGGTTGATGAAACCCCCAGGGAGGGAATTGACAGCAAGTGAGTTCCTTTTGAAGAATCTTTCTTTGGGTGGATAAGGGAAGTTCAGAGAGAGGCCTCTCCCCACATTTGCTATTTCTCAAGTTCTTACAGCTCAATGAAACTGAGGGTCCTTACGACTTTAAACAAATTTAGCTTTGAATCATAACTATAGGAACCACATCTCTCTTTTTCTCTACACCCCTATAGATCTAGCTTCTCCCCTGGATAATCAGCAACCCCCAACAATAGAAGACAACAGCCTGAACCTGACTTATGGTCACAAGGTCCAGATCTCTGGCAGGCTAAAGATAGCATCTTGACCTAAATTATGTTTCAGCCCAAGAGCCATAAGGTAGAAAGACCCCCTGGCTACCTTTCTATGAAACCCAGACAGAGGGCCACCACAAAAGACCTCAGAGCTGTCCTCAAGACCTGCAGACATTATTTATTACCCTTACCTCGCCTCTAACCAATCAGCTCCCAGCACAATCCTGAGCCCCTAACCCACAGCATTTTGTGATTTTTGCACTATATAATCTGTAACCTACATGCCCTTGGGGAGGCGGGTCTTTCAGACCATTAGCTTGCCCGTACTCCAGATTGGCCAATTCTCTAATAAATCTCCTTTCTGTACTAAAAACACCTGCTTCAACATTTCTTCTGGGCCAGTGCACACAGGCAAACAAATTCAAATATTGGGGTCCAGTAACATCAATAATTAATATGTCAAAGTGGCACATTTGGGGGTAACATGTCCTAAATTCCTACAGTCATATTTTGGAGTGGCACATTTTGCTACCCTTCAGCAGCTACCTCAGAAAACACAGCCTGGCAAAAAGATATCATCAAATGAAATTCGTTGCAACCATATTGAAATTGTGGACTCTCTCAAGCTAGTAACTTATGAGATAAGTAAATCATGAGGTGCCTGACAGATATCAAGTTCCCCCCACAAATTTCACAGTACTCCACAGCCTCCCTCTGAATGTATTGTGATGTCCATGTACCTTAGCACTCAGTTTGGGAATTATAGACCTACCCCAAGACAAAGTTGAGGGCAGACATAGGTTCCTCAAAAGTTGGGAATGTGGTATTAGGTGGCAGATGATGGGAACTGAGGGACTTCACCTTAATACCAAGTAATCAGGAATTTCCAAAAATCTATACATCTGAATTTTAATGTTATTAGCAGAAGACTATTACTGCAAAAATTACTGAAGCATTCAAAATGCTTTTGTTCCAGAAAGTAAGACATATTAAACATCAAAGGATGTTTAAAGTAGGAAGCATGCTACAGATAAGGTAGCCCAGCTCCTCTATTTTAAAAACAGGGAATAACGAACATTGTTTAACTCTTACATGCCTAAGTCACTATCCTAAGTGCTTTACTGCATTAACTCACTTATCCACACCACAATCCCATGTGATGCCATGATTATCCTCCCTTTACAGATGAGTAAACTGAGGCACAGAGAGGTTCAGAAATTTGCCTGGGATTACCCAATCACTTCGTAGAGAAACTGGCATCAGACTTTAGACCACCTGGCCCCAAAGTCCAAGGAAATAGACCCTGAGAAGATTCTTCACTAGATATTTGATTCAGTACATAATAATTTGCAAAGTGCTTTCAAATCAAATACCTCCTCTGACAACCACAAAACTGCAAAGTGGGAAGGACAAAGCTTATACCCGATTCCAAGGGGGAAAACTGAAGCTGAGCAGGGTCTAGTAGTCCAAGGCTTAGGTGCTAGTGAGTGGAGGTATGGGGCAAGCTCGGCCTTCTGACTCTAAGTCTAGGGATCTGGCCACTACACCACCTTTGGGTGATGTTTTTTCTCATACATTCTCTACGATAACACAAGTGGCTTCTTGGAGAAAAATTAAAGGACTACTACTGTTTACTAGTCTTCAGGGAAAATAATAAAGGCTTTACGTCATTGCCAAGCATTTTGCTAAGCACTTTACTTCATTAAGTCCCCTCGGCAACCTTTCAGGATGCATGCTTTTTCCCTCTTTCCAAAGATAGGGAAACTGGGGCTCGGAGGAATCCAGTCTGTTGGCCAGGGTCCTTCAGCTAAGGAAGACCTGGGTAGCAGATTGTCTGGACCCTATAAACAAATGTACACTTAACCACTGTGCAGATTTTACAAAACCAGATCTGTAAAACAATATGCTTCAATTCCAGGAACTAAAGAGAGTTTTCACTGGCAGTCCTGGGGGGGAAAAATTATCTTCCTTGCTATGAAATACAATTGTGACTTTGTAATCACTATTTTCTTTATTTGGAAAATGGTGGAAACAACTGGAATGATAGTGTGAAGAGGTCAAGAGCCTGGGTCTTTATTTAACTTGGCTCCTTGTGTAAGCATGCAGTGGAATGCAAGGAGATAAAATGTCACCCAGAACTACATTTGCAGAGAGAAGCTTGGGAAAACAAAAGAAAACAAACATGTATTTAACCCTTAGGGTGCACTACAAGCTTGACCCCGTTTCCTCCTCACGTCTGCCAGCCAGGTGAGCATTTTCCTGCTTTCCAGGTGAGCAAAGCCTGCGGCTGGGGTGGAGAACTGCTAAGCACCCGCAGTGACACAGGTTTGGGATGGGGTGTGACTCTCAAACCTGAGCTCGTTTACCTGACAAACTTCCAGGCCAAAGAAACTCAGAGTGCAAACATTACAAAGTGATTGTTTGTGCAAATATACAAATCAACAAACAAGAGAAAAAGATCCTGTGACAATTTCTAAATTGTAAGTAAAGGATCAATAACAAACAATTAATTTAAAGTTCTTGTTTCAGATACACACAACGATGTAAACAAACCCACTCAGGACATTCAGAGGCAGGTCAGCCTGGTCAGAGAGTGGGCTGTGATCTTTGCATCTCCCAAGAAGCCAAAATTTTGTTTCTTATATCACCTTGACCAAAAACCAAAATCAGGCCTATTCTTGTTCCAAATACATTAAATGATCAGTTCACAAAGACAGTGCTTAGATTAAAATACAAAAAAAAAACAACAGTCTGTTAAATATGACTATCTAAGTCATAAAGAGTTTTAAATATCTGTAAAGAATTATTACAAAGTATTGCTTTGTATAAAGATAAGTTCTAGAAGAGTATTACCAAAAGAAAAAGAAAGCGGAGGAAAAGGAAGGAAGGAAGGAAGGAAGGAAGGAAGGAAGGAAGGAAGGAAGGAAGGAAGGAAGGAAGGAAGGAAGGAAGGTTGCATTCCATTCCTACACAACCTGTCAACAGTAAATGCAATGCCTTTCTTGGCATTTGCCAGTACAGCCTATCAGCCCTTGTTTTTTCTCCAACAGAAGTTGACATATGTGTATTCAAATAAATGATGTCACTCAGGTACACAGTGAGAATGTATAAGTCCCCGTGCATGTGGACTGACTCAGGACCTACAGAAGAGAAATATGGCCTGGCCGGAGTTGCTCAGTGGTTGAGCATCGACCTATGAACCAGGAGGTCACAGTTCAATACCCAGTCAGGACACATGCCTGGGTTGTGGCTCTATCCCCAGTAGAGGGGGCATGCAGGAGGCAGCCTATCAATGGTCCTCTCTCATCATTGATGTTCCTCTCTCTTTCCCTCCCCTTTCCTCTCTGAAATCAATAAAAATATTTTTTAAAAAGAAATATGAAGTATTCCATGGTGACCTTTACACTGGCACCCAAAAAGGCAACTTTTTTACTTGTTTTCCTTTCTGCTTTTCAAATTAGTACCCACTTCAGAAGCTTGTTTTTAGGATAAACTACTGATTAAATGATTATTACTATCAGCATTATCATTCATACGCCCATTTACCCATTTGCATTCTGTGTAAGGAAGGCTGGAAAGCCTGTCCCTCCAGCCAAGAGAGCCTGTCCAGATAAGGACATCCATTAAGCAGACTTGGTCTCAGTTTTTAGAATGCAGTTGCAACTATTAGAAGACACAAACTTAAGTGCATGAGTATTAAATCTGAATTCAGCATCTGGCTATTAAAAATAAGTTACTGCCATCAACAAATCAACACATGAGAAGTGCTGATGAGGATGTGGAGAAAAAGGAACCCTTGCGCACTGCTGGTGGGAATGCAGACTGGTGCAGCCACTATGGAAAACAGTATGGAGTTTCCTCAAAAAATTAAATAGGGAACTGCCATTTGACCCAGTGATCCCACTTCTAGGACTATATCCTAAGAATCCCAAAATACCAATCAGAAAGAATATATACACCCCTATGTTCATATCAGTGCAATTTACAATAGCTAAGATCTGGAAACAGCCCAAGTGCCCATCAATAGATGAGTGGATAAAAAAGCTGTGGTACATTTACACCATGGAATACTATGCAGCTGTAAAAAAAAAAAAAAAAAAAAAAAAAAAAAAAGAAGGATCTCTTACCCCGTGAGACAGCATGATGGAGAGATGTGGATAGTATTATGCTAAGCAAAATAAGCCAGTCAGAGAAAGACAGGAATCACATGCTCTCACTCCTATGTGGAATCTAATGAACAAAATAAACTGATGAACAAAATAGATCCAGAGACATAGAAGCATGGAACAGATTGATGAATCTCAAAGAGAAGGTGGGTGGGTATAACTAAAGAACTTTTATACATATATACATAACTCATGGACACAGTCAATAGTGTGGTGAAGGCCTGGGGAGGGGAAAGTACCTGGTAAAGGGGAAAAATAGATAGAGATATTTATAATACTTTCAACAATAAAGATAAATTTTTTAAAAAAAGAATAAGTACTACCACATTGAACTTTATATTTTTCTGATCTGTTCTAACCTTTAATTTCAAAAAAATGTACAATAAGGAGGATTTAAAAAATTAAATTGAGGGTGTCTGTTCCTATTTCTGTTTCTTCTAGTATTAAAAAGTAAATTAAAATAATATGTGATGGAAGCACAGGAAGAAGGGAGAGGTGGGAAAGACAGATGTTACCATTTTAACAAGTGATATCACATATTTTTAAGCATTCTCTTCCCCAGAAATCACATGTGAAAAAGAATGCTGAATATACCTCTAACAGATACCAGAGGCTGGACATATACATGCCACTTTATGCAATTAACTAACCCACATAACCCTTTTCTGTACAATTCTTTTGGTCCTTCGCACTTCCTCCTTGGCAGTAATTGTTATATTAATTCATCTCCAGTAGCAGACTGAAAGACATAGAGATTATTTTATCTTTGCATCTCCAGAGTATTCCCTTTTGTGCTTTAGGACATAAGAGCCTCATGATTACTATTTAAATGAATAAGTTAATCAAACATTCAATGAGTATTTAATGAATATCCACTTCTTTATCCAGTCCTGTCTTGACACTGTGGAGGATACCAAGAAATAGGAGTAATAACTTTCACCTTAGAGTCAGAATGTAACAGAATAAGTCAGACTCCATAGACAGAACAACAGACAGGTAAAAAGTTACAGTAAAGCCTTCATGTTTAAGGATGATGAATGATGAAAGTAAAAACGATAATTCCAAGAGAGCGGCCACCCTGTTGTTTTCCCATCCCAGAACCCTCCACGGTGTCCAGCCCGACTGACGGCACTTGGCAGGCGTCCAAAGATTGCTTGTGGGTTGAATCAATGAACATAACATAAGCTGTCAGATTTGAACGAGAACTTAGAGCCTATGAAGTCTAACCTCCTCGTTTTGCAGTGAAGAGCTGTTCTTTAGCGGGGTTCCTCCCACTCAGATCACCCTCCCTCGTCTCCATTTGTCAAGACCCAGGTCATACTTCATCTTCTTGGCAAAGTCTCTTCTGACTATCTCCACGCAAAGTGACCTCGTGGTTCTATGAATTCTCAGAAATCTTAGGTTCTTTTTCTTTCTTTCTTCTCCTTTCCCCTTCTTTCTTCTCCTTATTCCTTTCTTCCCTTCTTTTTCTTCCTTCCTTTCTTTCTTTGCTTTCTTCCTTACCTTCTTTCTCCCTTCCTTCCTCTCTTTCCTTCTTCTTCCTTTCTTGTATATACTATTCACTTACAATCATTTAAATCATGAAACACTTCAAAAATGTAAAAAAGTACAAAAAAATTATCAAACAAAACCAAATATCCACATTTTGCCACACTTGTATCAGCTCTTTAATTAAATATGTGTCTACTAGTAAAAAAAAATGCACTTGGGAGGATATGTTCCTATTATAGTGTGGTAGTTACCTCTGAGAAGGGAGGAAATGGGGAAGCAATCAGATGCAGTGGGGACAGAAGTGGAGAATTTAGCTATTAAATGCCTTAGAAAAATTAATAACAACAAAAACATCCTGAAAACTGGTTCTTGTTCCCCCTGCACACTACACTGTACCCCCTTCCCACTTAACCATCAGACTGCACCATTTTCCCTGGCCGGGGCTGTCAGGCACTGTGACATAGCTCCTCCACGCTTACATATTGTCTCAACAATCAGTTTGATTGCAAGCTCCCAGAGGGTAAGGGGCCACATCTTACCCACATTTGTCTTCCACTCAACACAGAGCCATATGGAACACATTGGAGGCTTATTTCATTTTATTAAACCACGCAGTTCCTGTGAATATGGCATATGCCTCATTTTTTTTATTTTAATAAGGGTCTCTCTCTCGCAAACTATTAACTTTGCAATGTCTTCATTTATCATCTCATTCCTAGTCTTCCCAAGAATGTGGTAAGTGTAGCAAGTCAAATTTACATGTGATCTGTAACTTGTTTCCAAGGGACTCCCCTTACAATGAGGATGAAAAATTGCTGGAGGCAGTTTTCAACCCCATCTGCACATGCCATGCTTTGGGGATTCATTAGACACATTTTCTTTGCTTATTTTGAAGATAAACTATCCCAACGTCTCCTGGTGGGGCAGATGTAATCTTCCCCGGCCGGATTCACTGCAGATGCTTCGCTCCATGATGGAATTGAATGTCTCAAAGGTCAATAACTCTTTCTATCATTTTTCATTTAAGTGCTTGGAGCGGGCAGTTCCTAAAGGAATAATTACTTGGAATCTGGCATACGATTCTTGTTCACCCCAGTGAGTTAACCTTGAGCATTTCACTCCAAAGCCAGCCCTTGACAGGTTTTTGTGGGAATTTCACCTCACACCTTGGAACAACTGAAATGTCTTAGGAAAACCACATTTCCAAAGTGAGAGTTCGCAGGCTGGGTGCAGAGACACGAAATGCCTGATCGCCATGCGTGAGGGTGAGCCGCCGTGCCAGATGGGGACTGGCAGGGGAGGTGGGGGAAGGGAGCGGCCAGTGTGCGTGCTTTGTGAAATTGCTCTTGTTTCAAACCTTGATTTCCTATAGGTTCAGGGAGAGTCCAGCAAAGCTGTTATTATTCTGAACTCCAACATCTGGTAACATAATCCAGCTTCTAAGCACAACCTCAGTTCAAACCAGACGTCATGGGAGCTCAGCTGTCCTTCCTGGCCAGCAGAACCTCCTAGTCCAAATCCAGTTCTTGTGGCCAAAGCTAATGGTCCCACAAGACAAAGGGCAGAAGCAGGGGAAGCAGGAGTGAGACAGTTCACGTGATCTCATCATTTCAGGTTGTGCTCAAACTTGACCCATGGGGAGCATTGGGAGGTTCTCCAGCAGAGCCACAGAATCATCTAGTTAACTCCCGAAGGAGATTTTGGTCCAGTTGTTCTATTCGTTAAAGTCTCTTTGGTGACCAATAATTCAAACTACTCAGGCTAGTGTGAGCCAGAAAGAAAACAAAGGAAGAAAGCTGGGCTGGCTCAAGGCAGAAAAGGCAACTGAGTGACCCAGGCCTGCCGAGGCTAGGAACCACCCAACCCCAAAGCCTCAAGGAACTTTTCTGCAAAGTGGTTTTGTCCAAAGGAAATAAAATTCCAACCATATATGTAATTTTAAATTTTCTAGAAGATGCATTTTAAAAAGTAAAAAGAGACAGGAGGAATTAATTTCAATAATATATGTTAACTCGATCTATCTAAAATAGTATCACTTCAATATATAATCAAAGAATTATTAATGAGATATTTTTAAAAATTCATATTAAGTCTTTGGAAGCCAGGATGTACTTTACACCCATAGCTCATCTCAATTTGCGCTACCCACACTGGAGGAGCTCAATAGCGCATATGGCTACTGTATTAGGCTACACAGCTCTAGAATACTGCCATTGACCAACTTATTACCAGCAATGCCTGATGTCAGGGGATCTTAGTTCAAAATTCCAAATTTCTGGGAGTCAGGGATGTGATTGAGCCAGTTAGTATCCTGGCCATGGCTGGATTGATTAGTCAGGGCAGGGCAGGGCCTCTTACTACAGACATGGCTGCTGAGTCCAGACTCAGAAAAGGGGAGCCAAGCAGCTACCTCAGGAAGTGGCAGCCAGAGGAGATTTGGGGTGCACACAAGGATTTATTTTCCGCTCCGTGGATAATTTATGGTGGGGCGGACCTGATCTATTACTCGTCTTTTTTACAGATTAAGAACTGAGACCCGTGCAGCAAGTTAAGCAAACAGTCAGGCACTGCGCCAACTAAGGAGACTGGAAATTGTGTGGCAGGATGTCCTGCCAGTAAATAAATATTGCAAGGCCATGGAACTTTACTCAATACAGCAATTTCTGAGATCATTGGCCGAATCACTGCCATAGAGAATATCTCTACTAAAGATGGTGATCAATTGTATTACTTATGTAAAACAGTGATGGGTGAAGGAACCCCAGTATTTGTACCTCTATATGAAGAAAGCAAGGACAAGAAATACCAAGAAGCAGTTCCAATCTATGTGGCAAAATGGATGCCATTCAAAGAATGATGTGACAGGCCAGCCTGCAAGAAACTGGGGACTGGAGAGCAGGTGGAAAAGGTAACTGCATTCTCTCCCAATGAAGTAAAATGATTAATCCATACCTTGGTCCAGAATACATAAAGAAGAGCAGCCACCCTCTCACAGTTCTGGAAGCCATACGTCTGACATCAGTGTGTCAGCAGGGACACCAAAGTTCTCTCTAAAGTCTGTAAGATTCCCCGGTCACAATGCGTGAGATCTGAGTCCTAGCGTTCAGATGTGTAGAGGATCTTTTTAACTTTCTTACTAATTTCTTCCCACCCTCCTCTACTTCAGCTCTCCCACAAAATATTCTTTGTTCATTCACTCATTTCATTCATTCACCAAGTAAGGAATCAGTGCCTACCACTGAGGGCTACTGTGTAGTATTTAAGTCCTTACCTGCATTTGAATCTTGGCTTTCCTTACTAGCTGTGTAACTTTGGGCAAGTTGCTTCACCTTTCTGTGCTATCTGCAAAACGAGAATAACAACAATAGCCACTTTACTGAGCTGGTAGGAGGATTGTAGGCTGCAGTTCACATAAAGCACCACAGTGCCTGGCACCTGCTTACGCACTGAATACATGCTGGTCATCACTGTTACTAGGAGCCTGGCTCTGAATCAGACCCTGGAGACAGTGACAGAGAGACCAATAAGGCCTGACTCAAGGAGTTACAATCCAATCTAGGTAGCTGTGAACAAATAAACATAACAATTTCAGATTTTAAGCACTTGTTTTATAAAACCTTGTTTCTACAACTATTCTACCTGAGTTTCTGATTTTGTGGCTAGATATATTGGGAGAAACTCATCTTAGCCAGTTAAGACTTTCCAGTTCTTCCAATCCAATCCAATGATTTGATGCACTTCCCTACATGGGGAATTTATATGTAGGGATGGGAGTAGGGAAGAGGAAAGGGTGAGCGGAACTCATTTCTTCTCCCCATAAAGCTTTCAAATTTGGATGCTCTTGACATAAAGAAGAGGGTGAGAAAATTGTCCGTGTTGGAGCTTCACCAATACAAGCCTGAAAGCAATTTTGATATATCCCACACATTCTCTAGTAACATAAAGAAAAAAATGCACAGCCTTCTCAGGGCTCAGGTCCAGTGAGAAATATCCTAGCTTCGGTTTTATCAGCAATAGCGCTGGGAAATGAGAGGTAAGAGGCAGTGAGACATGGGTCACTGTGACCCACTCCAGGATGGCCTGGGTTCCTTTCCAGGGTTGGGGGAGGGGTGCTTTACCAAAGTCAAGACCCATCACTGGCTCCTTTAAGAAAGTTTTGTGTCCCATGTGTATTGAACTATTTACACAGCTGTCTTCTACCTGCAATGAATCTATGGGCCAGTTCTAATTTCAAATATTCAAATGCTAAAGAGCTATCTGTAACTTGTACTTTTTACTTATGCTTTTTCAAAAAGACATTTCAAAACCTATCTTGTGATTTATATCTTGGTAGACTTTTTCATATAAATGACTTTATAAATCGGGGGGGTGAGGGAGGTTTGGAACTGAAAATGTGAGAGGGGACGGCCTTGTGAAGAGGACACTTCCGAGGGGACCACTCTGCAGGGGCTTGAGACCACACCTGCACTTTCCCGGTGAGCATCTGGGAGGCTGAGCGGTGACGGCAGGTAGTGGGACTCGCTTTATCAGCCTCTTGGTTAGATTGGTAAAAATTGCAATGCCTTTAGAGCATATATTTACAATGTCAAATGCAGGCAAGGATGACAGGAGCCGAGCAGGCAGAAATGGAGCTGCAGCTCTGAATGGCCCACCGGGGAAAGGAGCAAAGGCAGAGTCTACTCCTCTATTCTGCCACTGTCAGAGCTTGGGCAAGCCATGCCACCCTCGGAGCCTCAGTGTGTTCTCCTAGTCCCACCACAGCATCCCGCAGATTGTTCTAAGGCCGTGGTTCTCCACCTTCTGGCCCTTTAAATCCAGTTCCTCATGTTGTGACCCAACCATAAAATTATTTTCGTTGCTACTTCATAACTGTAATGTTGCTACTGTTATGAATCGTAATGTAAGTATCTGATATGCAGGATGGTCTTAGGCGACCCCTGTGAAAGGGTCGTTTGACCGCCAAAGGGGTCGCGACCCACAGGTTGAGAACCTCTGTTCTAAGGTCTGCTCCAGCTCCAGGCCACCATGCTATGCTTCTGGGGCACCTGACATGCTGTCCTGGAGGAGCTGGCAGGCTTCCTAATCCTCTAACTGGCCTCCGCTTAGAGAGGTTGGGAGCCCAGCAGAGAGTGGAGTTCCTTGTGATATATTTGCATTCAAAACCTGGGTGAGTGTCCTTAAATGAGCTTCAGAAACCTGATGGTCAACAAGGCCTGTTCCCTTCCTCCACCCACCTCTCCCGCAGTATCCTGCTGGGCCGTTTCCAAGAGCCTCCAGATTCAAAAGCTAAAGAAAGATAAAGGTGGGGAGAGGCTGCTCTCTCTGCCTCTGCTGTCAGCCCGCATTCCCATCAGCCCTTGGAGCATCGCCAGACACTGACTAATTACTCCACTTTCCCACTCTTGATTCTCTTTTCCCTGAGGCACACAAAATACTTTAGGCTTTCAAAGTTCTTAGAGAAGGCATAGTCTTTAGGGCTTTTTCTGTGCAAGGATCAGGATTAGGAAAAAAAAAATTCCAAGGCCTAAACAAGGAAAGCCTTTGTTGCTGGTCAAACTGGAGTGGCCCTGGGACCGCGTGAAGTTTGCAGGCATTTCCAACCAAGCCTGACTCCTCCTCACCGTCCTCCGGAATCTAGGAAGGAGTCTGGGGAGGTTATGTTATATAGATTCTAACAAGCCAGAATTGATTGTCACTCTTCCCTAGCACTGACTGTGTAGGGACAAAAGGACAGTGGCTGGTTAAGGAATTTCTAGTACTTTTCTAATCATCTTTTTCTTCCCTTGCTCCTTCTTCAACTCAACATTTATTGAGCACCTACTATTGGCAATTAGGACCTTAGAAGAGAAAACTACAGTGTCTACTCAGAGGAGATTAAGCCTGAATTACCTGAAGAAACTGTAATGGCCTCCCTTGAGGCCATTGCCTTGTAAGACACTACTGATTCTCCTCAGGATCCACTCCGCCTTCCCCCACCACCACCCCTATTTGCTTCTAGATCTATAACTAGATTGAATTGCAAAGGCCTGGAAACCCAGGGAAGAGCCAATGTTTCAGGTCAAGTCCAAAGGCCATCTGTTGACAGAATTCCTTCTTTCTCAGAGGAAATCAGTCTTGTGTACCATTCAGGCTTTCAATGGCTTAGATGAGGCCCACCCACATTAAGAACAGCAATCTTCTTTACACAAAGTCCACCAATTTAAAAGTTAACCTCATCCAAAAATCACCCTCACAGAAACATCCAAAATAATGGTTGACCAAATATCTGAGCACCACAGCCCAGCCAAGGTGACATATAAAATTAGCCATCACAAGTTCACCCCTTGATGCACTCCTTAAACCATAATGACTCTCCAAATGAAGACAATAACAAGGTTATACTTCCGCCAAACAGGAGACAACTATACAACCTACAATCGAAATGCACTAATCCCGCCCCCAGAAGAGGATGCAAAGTCCTTGCGTGATGTCTATGCTTTTACTTAATATCCTGTAATTTAAATACTAGGATGTAAAATTAACAATACTTAAATACTATGATATAGAGTTTATACATCTTATGTTATATAACAAGGGGATAAGAGGAAAAAAACAAAGATATCTTCTTATGAGCACACAAATATATTCATGACAAAATAAGGAGGAAATACTCATGACAATACAGTCCCCATTTCTGAAACTGGTCATGTGGTCAGAGCTGGTATTTATAACCACCTTCTTCCACTACACATTCTATATATTCCTCGCCCTCAGCAACACAGCAACTGGTCATAGTTCTCTACCTGTGGAATGTCCTAAAACTTCATTCCTGAAGGCTCTGGGCTATTAGCAGTCATGCCTGGATTGTATTGTGTGTTTTCTATTAACCTTAGTAGGAGAGCAGGATAATACTAAAAGACACCCTATGGGATTGACTGTATTCTAAACACAATCTTCTTCACCTCCATGTGGAGCAGCAGTCGAATTTCTGCTTGGTAGTCAACCTATTTACAAAAGTACCCATGCTTGGCCCCACACAGACAATGGAGACATTGTCTGTGGTAGTGGGGCCTGGGTAACTAAAGCCTAAAAGACCTCTCCAGTCCAGTTCATATGCATGCAGGGCTGAGATCCATTTACCTGGTGGGAGAGGCAGAAAGGGAAGCAGGTAGAAGGAACAATGCGGTTAAGGCTGGAGCAGGCGGGCAGGAAGGATGCACCATCCCTGCTGTCTATGAAGTATGTGAAGTTCGATGTGCCAGGCTACATTTGGGGGAATTGTGGCAGCATCACAAAATGTAACAAATAAAATATTCCCCTCAAACATCTAATCTGGGCCATAAAGTCCTGGAAATTAAAAATAGGGAATAATTTGTGGAAGAAAAACACTAGCTCTGAACTTGAGGTGTATGAAGAGAAAAGGGACAGGCACCAGATTGACTCTGAGGATAGTCCCACATTAGCCAAAGGATCTTTAAGCAAGGTCCACGGAAGCTGCCTTTCCTTCAGAGAGAAGCAGCAGCACATACACTGGCCCGAGTCTTGGGTTTTCGCCTCACTGCTGATAAGGCTTCACTTCTGTTGTCTAACAGTATAGGAGATGTTCGGTTTCCCTGGTAATCAAAGAAAGGCAAAGTAAAAGAGACACCACATATACTCCTCAGAGGAGGAGTAAGTGAGAAGTCCGCTGATGCTCTCACTCTCTGGCAGACATGGGAACTAGGACAGCAGCTCTGACGCGGCATCTGGCAGTCCCTCATGATGTCAGGAATACACGTGGCTGAAGTTGGAAAGCCCTCTCTTGGGAATATGCTCCTGAGAAAGCTTTTGTAGATCCAGCAGAGGATCGTAGTACATATCCAGGCGTGTAAACACATCAGACTAGGCACATATGGGGAGAGGGGAGAGGACAGGAATGAGGAATGACAGGGGGAAATTAATAAAACTCAAATAAAGTAAGACCAGTTATATAGCACGCCATGAACTAAAGAGTATAATTAACTGAACATTCTCCCTCTGAAATTCAATTTAATTACTTGCTTAATTAATTGCCTTGACTCAGCCTCTGGGGGCCAGCTCATCCCTTGGCACTGACAAAAGGCCGTCTGAGCCTTCAGGCAGGGGCCAGTTTCAGCCAGGTAGACCTTGGATGATGTCATTATACACAATGAATGCAAATCGTTTCTACAGGTAATAATATTTTTTAAATCTCTGTCATTCTGATGAGTGGAAAATGTACAACTACATTTTGGAAGATATAGAAGGATTTTAAAAAAAATTTTTTAAGTCAAATGTATAGTAAGTGCTCACTTAACGTTGTCAATAAGTTCCAAGACTTTAAGCAAAATGACATATAAATAAACCAATTTTACCATGGGTTACTTCTATAAACAAAAGTTAGCTTCCTTCGGCATCTCGTCAGCATTATAACAAAATGGCATTATCTAAGGACCTGCTGTATTTCATTTTATAAGTGAAGACATAGTGCTCCCTGTTGATGCCCAAGAACCTCTGAACTATCAAGAGGTAGGGCTTGGTCGATGTGGTAGGCAGAATCATGACCCACTCCCCACCCCCAGATGTTCACCTCCTAATCCCTAGAACCTTACATGGCAGAAGGGATTCTGAAAATGTGAGTAAGGTCAAAGTCCTTGGGATGTGGGAGACTACCCCAGATTCTCCTGGTGAGCCCACATCATCACACAAGTCTTTAAATAATACAGAGAACCTTTTCTGGCTGCCACCAGAGAAGTGTGACTGCAGAAGTAAGGTCAGAGAAATGTGATGTTGCTGACTTTGAAGGTGGAAGGGAGGACCTAAGCTAAGTACTGTGTGTGTAGCCTCTGGAAGCTGGGAAGGCCAGGAAATGGAGTCTCCCCTGGAGCCTTCAGAAAAGAATGCAGCCCTGCTGACACCTTCATTTTAGCCCAGTGAGACTCAGCAGACTTCTGATCTAAAAAAATACATGTGCTGTTTCAGGCCACTACATTTGTCATAGTTTGTCATAGCAATACTTGGGACACTGAGTTGTTGCAACAAGCAAATGAAATAGTGGAATGGGTGCCCAGTAAAGGTGTCCCTCCCCCTTTATCCTGAAATATCTTGTTTTACTTCTGTTTATGTCCCAACTCCACCCATAAGTGAGTAGAAGGAAAACCGTAAACAGAGATGAGAGTGATTTGAGATAACCCATTTTGCAGAGGATAAATTCTGAGATGTAATGTGTGGAGAACGGCTACAGTGTTTGGACAGGTTCAAGCCTTGGACTAATGAGAGAGCACAGTCCTCTCATGGCCACGTGCAAGTCCCAGCTTGGAGGGCAGGGCCCTCCCAGCACAATTATAGCCAACAGCTATACAGTGGGGCCTTGACTTACGAGTGTCCCGACTAACAAGTTTTTTGAGATACCAGCTGTCTCTCTGCCGATTTTTTGCATTGAGTTGACAGAGTAATTTGAGTTAATGAACTCCTTAACGAACTCGGTCTCGGAACGAATTAAACTCGTAAGTCAAGGCCCCACTGTAGTTGTAAGTTTGAACCTATGGTCTGAACACGTGGCCCCACGTGCCTGAGTGATGTGGGCTTGATAGACTTCAGGTGCATATAATTGAGTAGGCTCGAAACCCACGAGAATGTTGTAAACATCTTGACCACGCCCTTACGTTGCCTCGTGGAATCTGGCTATAAAATAAAGACACGGCTTGTCGTCCGTGGCGCTGTCTCTCCATCAGAGAAGCAGTGTCCCACTGACACCCGGCTTTCATTCTCTTGTCTGTCTTTTCTCAATCCTTCCCCGCCCCCACTCAGGTTCACCCTTGGCCGTGCTGGCGCAGCACAGTAATGTGAGAAAACACTGATTTCTCTTGCCAAAGAAAAGAAGTCAAAACATTCGGACTAGAACCCCCCCCCCCCCCCGGAATTATTGCTTGGGGAAGTGCTTAAGTGATGTCGCTTAGTTCTGCTGTCCTTGGGCCACCTTCCAAATCCTGATTGCTTATTATAATCTTAAACTTGCTCTGACTTCTCCAGGGAAATGGCAGCTACGTGGGGAGAGAAAAAGTCTAAGGATTCTCAATTCCGGTGATGCCACTAATCCCCCATCCTGACTGTTTATGCTCATCCAGGAAAATAAGGATATTGTTTCCGTGGGCAAGGAAACCAAATCTCTTGATCTTCTTACTGAGCTGCCTGCAGATTTGCTGTCCCATAAGAACAGGACAGCTTTGCCCAAACTGCTGGGGAAATGTGTTCCCTCTTTGGGGAAGGGTAACATCAGCTGGTTTTGTGTTGCTCTGGAGGTTTGGGGGGTGGCTGTCAACATCCTGAATTTCCTTTGTTGGCTATCTTTGCAAATAGCCTCCCCCTGCTGAGCCTTGGTGTCTAGCTAATGACAGGCTGGATCAGACGACAACCACAATGATGAGCCCATAAGGTGATGTCAGTGGCCCTCACTGTAACCCCCTGAAGTTGGGGGCAGGTATCTGTCCCATTGTTCAGAAGAAGAACTGAGTTAGAGAACACAGAGTCACGTGACCAGGAAGGGGCATAACCAGGCCTATTGACTCCAAGCGCTCATTTTATGCTAATTAACAAGACCTTTACAAATAAACCATCACACCCACCCCAGTGTGGCTCAGTGATTCAGCATGGACCCAAGCACCAAGAGGTTGCTGGTCCAATTCCCAGTCAGGGCACATGCCCGGGTTGAGGGCTCGATCCCTGGTTGGGGGTGTACAGGAAACAACCAATCAATGTTTCTTTCTCATCGATGTTTCTATCTCCCTCTCCCTTTCTCTCTCTCTCTCTCAAAGTCAATAAAGTAATAAAAATAAATCATCACTTACCAAAGTAAAGACTTGTTGGGTTTTTTTCATATTTAGTGTCTATCTGTAAGAAAACCAACACAAAGAGGGGAAGAAGGAGGAGGAAAACGCAGTGGGAGAAACTATTGTGCCCTCTTTTCAGCTCACATTCCAATCTTAAAAACTCAAACAGAACCACAAAATATAAATTTGCTTTATGAAATTGAGAATAAAGGAGAAGGACTGCTGCTCCAAAATAATTAATACAGCAGTGGAGGAAGAGGGCTAAGGACAAAGACATAAGGCCCACTGCTAATACTCATGCTCCAGGCCTTTGTCCAGGGTTGCACTGGCCCATCCGGGTGCTGCAACTCACTATTTCCTTTTGATCAGCCCTCATTGCTCCATCTTGCCTACAGACATGAAGAGAGAACATTCATGAAAGATTCTGCTGAAACCCAGAATACCATGCAGGACACTCCATGACCCACAGGCCATTCCATAATGCCACCTTCAGAACAGGAAGAGGCCAAATCTGTGCCAACTTCTCAAGAAATCTATCAATTTCTAATTATCGCACATCTCCTTCCAGATGCTTATATATATAATTTGTATTAGAGTTTTATCAAAGGTAGGCATTAAATTCACTATTGTATCACTGGTGCAATTGACCATCTCCACCCTACGCCCCATTCTGAAAGCTGTTTCCAATTGGCCCATCTGCGGCAGTCACACACACAAAAATCTTATTTGGAAGAAAGGAAAAAAATTCTTCCTGAAACATTTTTTAAGCCCAAAGAAAGTGCCAGAATGTTTTTAGATTGAAGGTCAAACATGGTTCACGAAGCATCCTCTAGTGACCAATGGGAACTTTGAGCTGGTGCCTTGCATGCCAAATGCTACAGGCCCCAACTCAACAGCCCCTCCCTCTAGGGTCATGCAGGGTTCTGGAGAACAGTCCATGAATACCACGAAGACCCCTGGGCCAGCATCGGCTCCAAGCTGCTTATTCAAAATGAGTCCACAGGGAACCAAATTGTCCAGGACTCTCTGAGAGGGCTTACTGCTCCAGCCTTCAGGCCCTTACCTGGGGGTGGGGACTTACAGAGGGACTGGGAATCGGATCCTGTTACCATCTGACTGATTAAATCCAGGTGCTCTGTGTATTTTGGAGTGCAAGAGAACACACCAAGAGCTTACAACCTACGTTACAGACAGGAAACGGCACAGGGACGTCTGAAACTCGGAGAGCCTGCAGGGTCTCTTCTCAAACAGGGGCTGTTTATTCCCTGGCTGCGGCTCTGCCTGTGCCTCCAGATAGAGGAGGTATTTCTGCCTCCTCACCCTGGGCAGTTCAAGGCTCACCTGGCTATAAGTTATAGATTTTAAATGTACTTAGTCGTCCTTTCTCCTTACATTTAAAAGCAGATGGTTTCAACTTGATCCCAGCCGCACTGTCTTAAAAGAGACCGTCCTTATAAACTGGCCAGTAAAGGCTCCCTAAAAATGTGTTCTTAAAGCACAGCAAGAATAAGAGTGGTGTCTGGGCCTCCGAAGGGGAAGGAAAGGAGGATTTTGAGGGCAATAACAGCCTCCCGAAGTCTAATTACTTGTCAGGGCTTATTGAGACACAGGGATTGGAAGGAGAATTTGTGGGTGGGATTGCTGAGGCCTTGGTATTCAAATGACCCACTCCCTCCCTCACATGCGAACACATCACATCACCCATCACGGGTCTGCCTCCCCACTGTGTCTTTCCCATCAACAGCTCTCTGAGGAGATTAAAATTATATATGTCTCCCTTCTCTTTCATCCCTGACAGATTGGGAGCGCTTGCCTCTTCTGTTTGGGTCAGCAAGAAATATAAAATCCCATCATCTCCTTCGAAAGTCTAAATGCCAGTGTACGGGAGCTCGCCTGCAGGCTGAGGTCCCTTCAGCTGGTCACCCTGGGGTGTGCCCGCATTGGCAGCCAGAGTCCCACTGGGAGGCCAGCGTGGCGCAGCACTTCCGTGTGGGCCTCGCTCCCTCCTGTCAGAGGCGGGAGAGGACAGGATGAGTTCTCAGGTTTATTCCAGCTCCAGAGCTACGCTTGCCCTGCGCTCCCTGTTCAGGGAGGCGGCTGCCCGTGGAGCCTGTGCTTTACTGCCTTCCATTTCCCACCAAAGAATGCAAACGATGGGGAAAAGGTTAGGAGGAAACCGACTAACGTGTAACAGCGATGGATCCATTTCAGGCCTTTGGTTGTAAACCTGAAAAAACCGACTTTAAGAATTTAAGGGAGGGCCGTTTGTTAGACTGAATGGAAAACATGCTGACCAACAAAGAGACTGGGAAAATTTTTAGAGATACAGCGTGCACGGTCCATTATGGTGCTGACATCAGAATGAGTCATCTCCAGCTGACTTCTATTCCTGATATCTTCACCAAAGATTCCAATCCTGGCAGAAAATAGCTTTTTGGTCCATCTGAATCGCATTCCCACTCCTGTGGCTATGGGCAGGGTCCAGCCATGGGTAGCCTGACAAGGACCACAGGGAGAGGGCGGGACAGGGGCTCCAGAAGGGAGGAATGCTGGGTAAGCAGAATCAGTACCTGCCCACACTGAGTGGTCACCTCTGGGTTGTCATGGTTTTCCCTGTTTGACATTTAATTGTTTTAGACATTAAACTCCTACTGTTCTACAATTATATGTGTATATGTATGTATGCAGATATATGTGTGTATATATACACATATTTACAATATATACATGTTCGTAATATGTACCCAGACATACACTATATGTAAACATTGTGTAAATATATATATATTCTTGAGAAGATCAACACCAGACTCTCTAATCTCTTAATATGAGTACGTTTTCATCAGAGGCTGTTTTCTAGCCAAGGGGGCTTCTGTCCAGCACTAAAATGCTGAGGGCCCTGGTAATGGGTTGAGCCTTATAGGTAATAGGTGCTCAGTCAGCTTTGTTGAATAAAAGTGGAATGGGGGAAAGCTACAAAAAGGGAAGATAAAAGCCAGCTACTTCACATGGTGACCAATACGCTCTCCACCTGCGGTGACCCATGGCGGGCGGTGGTAACATCCCCCCCAAACTCTATTGCTTTACCCTTCTCTTCAGAGGAACAGCTAATAGATCCACTTGGAGAAGAACGTTCCCATCTTTAACTTGTGGTTGCACACAAAGCAGATGCTGAGTGTCCTCCTCACTCTACATCACTGCCTGCCCCTTAGAATAAAACACAGTCTGAGGTTTGCAGGAAAAGTATGTTGAACAAGCTCAAGGAGTGGAACATGAGAAAGTGCACCTCTCTATTTTTTTGCCTCCCTCTAAGCTAGTAAAAGTTTTGTCAGGGAAGCTTTCCATCTGCCACTAGATGACAGCTCATTAAGTTCATGACGTCCCTTTGTTCACTTTTAGCTTAGAGATAGTGTTATGTTCACTCTAAGTCAGAGCATGGTCTCAGTTCAGAAATTATGTGTCTTACTCAAGGTGTTAATCTACACTTCACTCTCCATTCTCATTCCTTGACGAAGCCTGTGGTAGGTGGGCAGCCAGCCTTTGGAGAAGGGTTAAGCCACTTCTGTTCTCTTTCTTTCCTCATTTCCTCCCCCATTCACTAGCTGCTGTTTTGAACCCTGCCCGGGTGTGAAGGGAACTGAGTGGGTATTAGGAAGGAGAGGACAGGCACAGGACCATTTTGACCTGTGGAAATGCACTCATGCCAACAGCTGGCGAGAGCTGACTCTGACAGGCACCTCCGTGGGTTCTCTGGAGATTCCTGAGCTGGGATCCTCCAAATGTTCGTACTCAGTGGACTAGGCTCTGCTTCAGTGGGCTACTCTGCCCACGAAGCTCGCCCTCCCCAGCAGGTCAAGCCACATCTAGGAGGTCCTCGTGGACACGACTTAGAACAGGTCCTTGTGGCCCACATGCCAACCATAGGAAAAAGTTACCTGCCCATTGCTCCATCTTTGGAGTAGGTCATTCTTTCTCAACTCAGCCTCTGCTCCTCCATCCTTCCACAGACCACTCAGTGTTCCTAGCTACCAAGGACTGGGACCTCCCCAGGTGCAGCTCTGCAAGTTGTCCTGTTACAGAAGTTCTTGCTCTCCCTCTCCATCTCCCTCTCCTCTGGCATGCTCACTGTAACTGAAGGAGGGAGCACCAACAATCCTGGACCTTTCCGGGTAGGTTGGGCCTCCCAAAGCCTCTCAGGGGTGGGAGGGGTGATCACACAAATGGCAGCAGCACAAACCCCTCTCATATGCGTCCCTCTACTGTCAGGCTCTTGACCTTTTCATATTTCCGTCATGGGAAAGGGAATAAAAACTTAGCGTTCCAGAGTAAGTAAAGATTCCTCCAGGTTGATGTGTTCTCACACTCATTGGGCCACGTAAAGCTTACGTCTGGGTCAACAGTTTAATGTTAGTACAGTGGGGCCTCGACTTACGAGTTTAATTCGTTCCGTGATGGAGCTCGTAACTCAAATTACTCGTATGTCAAATCAAAAGTGAACGAGTGAGACACATGATGCTGGGCTGATGTTGTGGCGTTCACTGTGATGTTCGCTGCGCCAACTAGCAGTGGGGTATCTGAAGCTGGCTCGTAACCCGAATTTTAGCTCGCAACTCAAAGCAAAAAATCAGCCGAGAGACGGCTCGTATCTCGAAAAACTCGTTAGTCGGGACACTCGTAAGTCAAGGCCCCACTGTATTCTGTTACACTTGTGTACTTACGGCTTTTACACCTATTACCTATCACCTAGAATCTGTACAGCATCCCTAATGAGGTCCTCATCCCAATTAGGTACAGATGAGGAAAGTGAGGGTGGGGATCTGACAAGCTTGGGTGAGGTCACTCAGCAGGCACCTGGGCAAGGCCAGATGTGAACTCACATGCTGGTTCACTCTCCCCTATATTGCACTAAGGGACCTCCAGAGGGAAAAAAATGACTGACCTGCTCTATGACATGGGACTAAATCAATTCCTAAATAACTCCAGTCTTATACTGTCATTTGGTCCTGGTGGAACAAACACACCTGCCCTTAAGCATGTATCAGGCACTCACTTAGAGAGGGGGTGCTAGATGCCCAGTACCTTGGATACTAATTCTAGAATATAGACTATACAAGTGTGTCCAACTCCAGGTAAATTCAGAATTCACATCTACACAACAGCCTAATGAGTGGATAATTCTATTTACATTGTAAAAAAGAAAGTCAAGTACAGTTTTCTTTAAACAGTGAAGTGTCCCAAGCAAATTAAATATGACTGGACCTACCAAGGTCTAATGGCCCAAAGCACCTCTTCATAAAGCAAGAGCTGCCCCTCCTCTGCATCCTTGCCATGGACTCCAGGACCTCATGCCCAGTGGATCTAAACACAGAGTTAGTTTGGAGAGAAACAGCTTGCCTTGAGCCAAGAGAGCAGGTTAGG
>NW_005871074.1:10467910-10562682 GCF_000147115.1 Myotis lucifugus
CCCCACCCTGCAGCCATGAGCCCAGCCCTACAGCCGGTACATGTAGAGCTTCCAAGTTCAGAGCTGTGATGAGGAGAGATTAACCCTGCCAAGTCACAAACCCGAACCAGAGCAGGGGCCACGCAGATTGTCCTGGTTTGTCCCTTCACTCGTCCCCAATTCATTCCCTGTCTTGGCCATCAGATGGCACCACAGTTCCACAGGTCACCTAGGCCTGGGCATCTGGGAGGGGAGCTTTATCCCCCTGCTGCTGCCCCTTCTCCCAGGGTGTGCCACGGCTTCGTGGACAAAATTCCCAGCCCCTAGCTGCTCGCTGGAGGAGTCACAGGAGCTGGGGGTGTCGATTCCAGGCTGTGTCCTCCTGCCGCCTTCCCACCTGCACAGGACAGGTTCACTTCTATGTGCTGAGAGTGATGGGGTGGGTAAGCAGGGCACAGCAAGCCCTGCAGTGGCTCTCAGCTAGAACGTTCAGGAGAGAATGAGCAGTTTCAGATTCCCTAGATCCGCAGGCATCCTTCATCTCCATCTGTCCCCAGCTACCTCCCTTTCCTGATTGACAGCAGAGGCGGACACCTGCTCAGCGTTCCCTGAGGAAGGTCAGAGTGGGTGAAGAGGAGAAGGAGCCCTCAGGACCCTCTGCCCCAGAAGCCACCTTTTCCAAAATCCCATCACTTTTTCTTCCTGAAGCCACTTTGATCAACACGTCCTTCTATCAAACTCTCAGAAAATAGATTAGAAAAAAAAAGAATTTACCCAGTACATTTATTTTTACCAATTGGCCTTTCTTCCCTGATAATGATGAATAATCTTGATTTCAAATCAGAGGCAACCAGGGTACGGGGCACAGCACCAACCCACGGAGCCTCAAATGATGAGGAAGAAGGAAGGAGGAAGGAACACAACTTTAAACCATTTACTAACAATTTACAAGCTATAAATACTTTCAACTTAAAACCACATGATCGATCATATGCCAGCCAGCAATCACATGAGAATGCATGGAGCCTACAGGGGCTCATCTATAAGATGAGTTTACTTTGAGTTCACATAATTTCCAAGACAGGTTCTAGATTTTACACTTCTCTTTCTCTCTCTCTCTCTCTCTCTCTCTCTCTCTCTCTCCCTCCCTCCCTCACAAACACACACCTATCCTTTGAATCAGAACTTGATTGATTGGTCACTTCACACCAGTCAGAAACCCTTCCCTGACCCACCAAAATTGAGAGCAGCGTGCTTCAGAGCATCTTCACAGAGAGTGTGTGGCCCCCGCCGCACCGTTAGCATCCTGAGCTAGGCAGCTGGGTTCATTCTTCCTTGGTGCTGGCACTGTGCTCTACAGGTATTTGTTAAGCCGATGAACACATGTGCCTGGGGGTGTGCACATGCACACAACATGCATGCCACAAGACTCTCACACGCACACCCTTCAACCTAGGAACGAGGCTCTAAGGCAGTGGTTCTCAACCTTCCTAATGCCACCACCCTTTAATATAGTTCCTCATGTTGTGGTGACCCCCAACCATAAAATTATTTTCGTTGCTACTTCATCACTATAATGTTGCTACTGTTATGAATCGTAATGTAAATATCTGATATGCAGGATGTATTTTCATTGTTACAAATTGAACATAATTAAAGCATAGTGATTAATCACAAAAACAATATGTAATTATATATGTGTTTTCCGATGGTCTTAGGCGACCCCTGTGAAAGGGTCGTTCGACCCCCAAAGGGGTCGCGACCCACAGGTTGGTGACCCACAGGTTGAGAACCGCTGCTCTAAGGGAATCTGCAGGAGGGCCTGGGATCGGATGCTCTCTCTCCTGAGACGCAGGGGATGCTTTTCCAAATGGCAGGTACAGAGACAGGAGCTCGGGCAGAATGGGTGGTTCAAACTGCCCAGCTTTCAAGGTGATGCCTGCAGATTGCAGGCTGGGGGTTGGGGTGGAGACACAGACTCCACCACATAGCATTGATATGAAAACACACACACACACACACACACACACACACACACACAAAGTTATGAAACTTATCTTCCCTCTGGTGCCAGGAACTTTCCACTCTGACAGCCCCTGCGGCCAACACCCTTTTCTAGCTGTTTCCAGCCCCAGGAACCACTGCAAGAAATCACAGAGTTTGTCAGGCACCTCAGCCACAGCCACTTCATCTCCTGCTTTATTGTCTGTTCAGGCCCAGCTGAGAGGGCCGCTGAGGCCCGCCTCTCCTCCCAGCCAAGCCAGGCCATGGCACAGAAATGCTTCACCTTTCTCTCTTTCTGTTTTTAAAACTTGTATCCGTAACCTGTTCCTTTGGGATTTTCTCTCTCACCGAGGTTCTACATTTTCTAGCACAGAAAATAAGAATTTTTTTTTAATCGGGAGATTTATAACCTTGCTCTTCTCCAATAATTTTTGTTGGCCAGAATAAGTAAGGGATTCTTGCTTGCTGCTCCCCTTGGCTTAATAAGGAAATAGGCCAGCCCGGCTGCTGAAACTTGTCCAGATCCCTCATGGAATCAGAAAGGCCCCAAGGAAGTCAGGTCTTCACTGTGGTCGCCCCATACCACCTCCCCCCAGGCTCCTTCTAACCCTCCCTCAGCTTCCTTTTTCTTCACAACATTTACCTCTGCCTGAATTATAATATCTTTATTCATTGGCCTTCTCATGCTCTGTCTTCTCCACTAGGATTTAAATTTCTCAAGGGCAAGAACTTTGTGTCACTTACTAGTGTAGCTACAGAGTATGGAAGAATGCCCAGACACAGTAGGCATTCAATAAGTGTTGAATGAATGAATGAATGAATGATTGCTCCTGCACCTCCTAGTCTCCACCTGTGTCTCCTATACTCTTCCCTTGGGCCTCTGATCTTTAGTTCCTCCACTCCCCCTTTTCTTGTCAGGCTCTGGGCACACCTAACTCTCCCTCCTCCACCTTCCCCTTCCAGATCTCAGACCCAAAAGCTCATCCTCAGTGAAACCCCACCCCACCACTCACCTGCCCAACGTGTACTTTTCCTTCACAACATTGGTCATGATTTTCAATGTTATTGATATTTGAGAGATTATCTACTCAGTGACCTCTACCCAATAACTGGCCATTGTATTCCCAGTATGCACAGTGTCTGGCACATGCTTAATAAATACTTGCATTAATTATAACTACATGCACAAAAGCTTTCTTCAAACTCTTGAGTTTTGAGGTAAAGGATACGACCTACAAAGATAGAAGTCATGCTCCAGGTTACCAAGAAGTTTTTTAATTCTTTCTGAGCAAACACTTCTCAATTTTCCTACTTTTAGAAGCCAAACCACATAGGATTGGACCCATTCTTTTTTCAACCATATGCTAACCATGATTCTCTAAAGTGGGTACTCAGAAGGATAGAGAGGTGAGGTCAAAAGTGGAGAGGGGCGCCCTAGCAGGGTTGGCTCAGTGGATAGAGCATCAGCCTGCAGACCAAAGGGTCCTGAGTTCCATTCTGGTCAAGGGCACGTACCTCGGTTGCAGGCTCCTTCCTGGCCCAGGCCCCAGTTGGAGCATGTGCAGGAAGAAACCAATCGATGTGTTTCTCTCACATCAATATTTCTCTTTGTCTTTCCCTCTCTCTTCCACTCTCTCTAAAAAATCAATGGAAAAATATCCTTGGGTGAGGATTAAAGAGAGAGAGAGAGAGAGAGAGAGAGAGCAGAGAGAGAGAGCAGTGATAATGGGAGAGGAAGAAAGGTAAAGGTTACTGAGTAATTCTGAGGCTTGGTCTTTCCTCACCACCTGGTCCTTCCCACTATCTCTACCCGACCCCCCACCCACCCCCATCATATTAGGGAAAGACAAAAAACAATCTGTTATCACAAAACACAACCACAGTTAAGATTGTGAATATGTCTGCTTTTACTTACTGCCATCAGATTAGCAAGACAACCTTGGATCCAATTTCATAGCCTTTTGGAATGGTAAGGTATCTAGGGACCTTGTGCAATCCGATCCTCTAATTTTACAGAAAGGGAACGAAGGTCCACAAGTTAACCACATTCACACGATTCAGCCCCGTCTCCTAGAACCACATACCACTATCTCGGTTGCAAGTTTTAGTTTTTGTAAAATTCGCTAAATTTTCCAACAATATCATATGTTGCAGCCCAATATTAGCAACACAAGGCAGATGAATGCTGACAGGAACAATGTGTGTGTATTAACCACACATTATGTCTTCCTTTGGGTTTTCCCTGAAGCAGCCTCTGAGATAAGGACTTGAATGCAGGCACTTGGTTTGGGAACCCTGCAGATACCTTGGGCCTCTAGAAAGACGATCAAGCGGGTCCTAGAGCAAATTAAGCCTGAGACACCACTGGAGGCAAAAATGACAGAACTGAAGCTGTCCTATTTCAGGCACACCATGAGAAGGCAGGGTTCTTTGGAAAAGACAATAATGCTGGGGAAAATAGAAGGTAGCTGGAAGGGAGGGGGACCAAATGTGAGATGGATTGACTCCATAAAAGAAGCCACAGGTGTGAGTTTCCAGGAACTGGGCAGGGCTGTGGAGGACAGGACACAGTGGACATCACTCATTCACAGGGTCCCCAGGAGTCAGAATCGACTCAACAGTATGTAACAACATAATGACTTGATTTGGAAGTGATGTCAGGAAGTGGGAAAGAGTGGAGAGAAGGGAAGAAAGGGGAGAAATCCTATAACTGTGGGACTAATGATCAGTATCTCGTCTCCTGGCACACCTCAGGTTGGGGCCTCTGGGTGTGAGGCAATTGGGATAGTTACCCCCCAGCTCCCATGTCTCCTCAATTGAACTTGCTCAGGAGGGTGATGAGTGAGCAGCACTTCTGACCTGCCCACTAGCTGTGTCTCCTCAGCCATCGCATCCAGAAGCAGAGGGGCACTGCTGGAAACTGGGGGCATGCAACCAGCTGCGGATAGCCACTAAGGCAGGTCAAGGGACATGCACAGACTCTCTCCCTACCTCTTGTCTAGACCATGAGAAATGCAAAGCTATATAAGGCATAAGGCCTGATGTCGGAACCCTACAACCAGGAGGGACCTTGGAAAGCATCTAACCAGAGGTCAAGCAAATGTTTTCTGTAAAGGGCCAGATCGTAAATGTTTTAGGGTTTGTGGGTAGTATGGGCTCTATCGGGACTACTAAAATCTGATGTGGTGGTGAGAAGCTGCCAAAGACAATATGTAAAAGGTTGAGCGTGGCTGTGTTCTGATCAAACTTTATTTATAAAAACAGGGTCAGGGGTTGGATTTGGCCCTAAGCCATACTATGCTAACCCCTGATCCAAACAAACCACTTTATTTTAGCATTGAGGGGACTGAGACCCACAAAACTGACATCTGGTCAGGGTCACAGTTAGACACTTGCTTCTGAGCCAGTTCAGGTTTCATTCACATCAGTTGGCTTGCTGTCTGAAAGACCCTGGCTGCATCCTGGCCTCAAGTTGCATATGTTTCAACCAACCAAGCCAATCCAAACGTAGATTCTGCTAACCAAACCCTCGGTGAGCAAAGAGCTACACAGGGTGCAGCCCCTGCCCTAGAGGTGCCACTACTGGGGAGGAGGTCAGCTGCATGCAGGTGACAAGACCTTGACAACGTGGGGCAGCCCAGAGAAGCCGATCACTTTAGCAGAAGAGGTCTGCAAGAATCTCCCAAGTGCCCCATAAAATGCCCTGCTCATGATCTCATACACACAGTGTTGAACATCTGTTTTTGCCTCCAGATCCAATTTCTACCCTTCTCCATTCTGCCCACAGCCCCCAGAGAATGAACTGTATAAACTACAACAGCAAACTCAAGTCCTCTGGCTTCCTGTTGGGTTCATCAATGTGGGGGGAGTGGGAAGGAAAGTGAGATCAGGAAATTTATTATCCAGTGTTCCCCCCCACCAAAGGGGTCACTGCAAATGGGCTGTTTTCTTCCAGCAGAGGTCCTTCTGGGCTGGTTCTGGTACTGTCCCCTGGACTTGTTTCTTCCCTCTTAGGGGTGGTTAAGGTACCCCCGGATGCCAGCCCTGAGGTTCCTCACACTCTTTCATGTCTTTCCTACACCACAGTTAGAAAGCAAGACTTAGTATACTACTCACTCAGCTCAGGTATTCTGGGGGAGGATCAGTTCATCTACTTGGCCTTGAACTCCAAGGCAGGAGATGTTGCCCTTGGTTATTTTTTATGGATTCATCACATGCAAATTTATTTTTTTTTCTTCAGACATTTATATTTTTATCCATGCTGACTCCTGAGCTTCCCACACCTTTGCAAGAGTCCTTTTATTAAACACCCTTCAAATTACCCCATTTCAGTGTGCCATCTGTTTGCTGCTGGGCCCCTGACTGCCAAGGTATATCGTGAGTCAAATAAATATCAAAGGCTGTCTGTGCTGTGGAACTCTGGAGGGAGAGAGGGATCTATCCTTGTGGGTTGAACAGGAAATGCTGAATCGGGACTTTGAGGGTGGGTTACAGAGGGGCTGAAAGAAGTGGATGGAGAGGCCACATCTGGAGGCAGAAAGAGGATGATGTGTGTGTGGCGGTGGTCAAATTCTAAGCCTCAGCCCCAACCTTAGCAAGAAGCCAGGAAATATAGTCCTGATTCTGTGAAAAGGCCAGGAAAACCTGCACTCCAAATGGGGAGAGAGGCTGTCCCCAACCTGCCAGCTGTTGCCACGGAGGCGAGTGAGGAAATGAATGAGGAAATGAATGAGGATTGCCTCAAAGAGAGGGAGATAGTGGGTGTGTCCCCAAAGGGACCCCAGTGCTCACTACAGACTTCCAGTCCATTTGAACATCTGTAGAGCAGTCAGTGAAAGGCTGCAATTCTTCCCAAGAGGGTCAGATTCAGGTCTGGTGTCACCGACAAGTCCCATCCTACCTTCGGGGCCAGACCCAAGGCCCTAGGCCAAGAGTCAGAGGCTGAAGAAACCTACGAGAAATAGTTGTTACCAGAACTCAGGATGAAGATCCTTCTCCCTTAGTGGCATGTAATGGGAAGAAAGCTAAGGTTCGGTCACATGCAAGCAAAGTACCAAAATCATTCCCCTCATCCCTTCCCTCTGTACAAACCAAAACACTGAAAAGGAAAGCACACCCAGAACCATGCACACTCCAAAGCCAGGACACATCGTTTCCAAATGGATTACATGGCCCATTTAGCAGCCTTCACCATGGATTATTTAGGCACTATTAGAGTCAGAGCTCTATAAATTGGATGTAAAATTCATGCAGGTTTCCTGTAGTTTATCAAGCTGGTAACTCCCTAAAACCAGAGCAAGAATGTGCCAAAGAGCTGAAGAGGGAGGAGAAGGGAACGTTCTCAAGTTAACACTGAATTGAGAAAGTAAGATTTAGCATGCTGCTCACTCAGTCCAGGGTTATTTTAGGGAGGGTCTGGTTCTTCTACTTGACCTTGGACTCCAAGGCAAGAGATATTGCCCCTGGTTATTTTTTTTTTTTATGGATTCATCATGCACAATTTTTTTTCTGCAGAGATTTATATTTTTAATCCATGCTGACTCCTCAGCTTTCTAAATTTACTACCTTTGAAACAGCAATACTTCCTTTTGTTTATCCTAAATTTTACTTCATCCAGGAGTGTCCCTAAATTGGGTATTCTGGAAAGTCTTTCTGCCTATTCCCACTCATCAGTTCATTAGACTTCAATCATGTTTGCTTTAGAGTTTCATTCATCCAGGTGACATATGTTTATTGAGCACCTACTATGTGCCAGGAAGAAGAGTCTCTGGCTCTTCCCTCTCATTCCTTGAATCATTTTGGTTGTTCTTCCCTGTTTTTCTTTTTTTCCTTAACTTAACCATCTAAATGGCTTCGTTGATCTGCAACGGTGGAATGGGCATGTCACTATTCTCTTTTCACAAATGAGGGAAACATGGTGCCGAGATATTTTACTCTTAGGGACCTGCTGCTAGGCTGCAGTCTTGTAGAAAGGAGGTGAGCGATGCAGTTCACAGACTATCACAGACTTGGGCTCCAATACTGGCTCTACAACCTACCAGCCTGGAGACCCTGGGCATGCTGATGAACAGCTCTGAGCCTTAGTCTCCTGATCTGTAGAGTAGGAACAATATCACTTTCCTCAAAAACTTGTTGGGGAACTAAATGAAAAACCTTTCTATGTCACTTGGAAGCAGTTCTTCATATGCACCCTGACGACTTGTTTGCAAAAACATGGCCACTACAAAAAGGCACAAAACTGCAGAGGAGGCAGGGCAGGGTTAGGAAGGCACAACTTAGGGAATCCTAGCTTCAAATTCTTTGCTGATGCCAGATGTGAGCACAGAGAAAAGCTCCAGAAGATGGGGGGAGGAGGGACAGAGGGGGAGGAGGGGAGGGGAGAAGAGGGACAGATTTAGGGACCTGGGCATTCCTACAATAAACATTGCCACTTTATCATTTGAACCATGGCTGGTGCCAAATCAGAATCAATCTTCAGAAATATGCACATGCCTCCTGGGACTCACACATCCTACTTCAGGGGTTTGTTCTCAACTTAGCTACTTGTTTGAGGTTTAGTACATGTTGACTAAAGCCTTAAGCCCTCCTTCCAGCTGAACTTGAACTGGAGACTGGTGCTTGCCAAAGGCTCTCCTGCTCAAAAATAATATTTGTGGAGGTTACCGAGCCGTGGCTCTGAGAAGCTCTGAGCAGGGCCAGGAGCTGCTTCTTCACAGGCTGGTTCTGTGTAACTAGCCGCTCCCCGTCGCAGCCTCATCCATCCCTCATGTTTCAGCTCTTCTGCAGGACACACTGGCCCCCTCAGACAGGAACCAGGAAACAGTGGACAGGGCTTTTGGCAGAGCTATGAATACCCTCTCTCAGAAAGAATCAGGGCAGCCACCAATGCTGTCCTCTCCTGAATTTAGTGCTGTTTGCACTTGCTCTTTGAAGCAACTTGGCCCTGGCTTGGCACTCCTGGGGCCCTTCAGAAGTTTTTCAAAGATCAAATCCTTTTTCTTTATTTGCTCCCTGGTGCTGTCAGAGCTCCAGATCCCCAGTGAACCCCTCTGCCTTCAGCTCTTCCCCTGTGCTAACCTCCCACCCCACTGCCCCTGTTCTTCTGGGTGCACTCAGCCCTTTAAAGGGCTCCTCGGAGCGATTCTGCCTCTGATTGCAGGACCACACGAGCAATAGCAGCACATGAGCAGGTGCACGCTTACAGGTCTCAGAATCAGGTAAGAAGTAGTAGAGAAGACTCAGTAAAGTTGGTTGAACATGGACTTCTTGCTCACCACAGTGTGAATTTCTGTGAAAGAACAGAAAACATGAGCCTTGATTCCTGCTCTCAAGAAGCTCAGAGCCCAGTTTTGTGGATTCTCTTTCACTCTGAGCACGCTGGTAGGTGTTTCGGGTAGAATAGCTCCCTTTGTGCAGATAAAGAAAGTGAGACTCCTAGAGGTGACATGGCTTGCTTCAGGTCCCACATAGGTACAAGGGTGAGCCCTGATTCTGTTACCGAACTAAAGAGGGTTCATTTGCCTACACACATCAAAGCCCAATAGGGTGCAAACAGGAGTTTGCAGGAAAGAAAACAAAGGTTTATTTAAGGAAATAGCACCAAGCCCAGAGACACAGGTGAGCCAGTGCTCAAAGGCCTGGCTCCCGACAGCCTACACGGGGCAGATTATATACAGGAACAATCATTAATCAGGGTGACTAATGCAGTTGTGGTCATGTGCTCTACTGATTGGATGAAGCCAGGGTAGGGAGTAGGTGATCACTGTGCCAGGTCCTGTTGTCAGCCATGGCATGATTCTGTCTGGTTTCATGAGGGTGTGGTCCATAGGGTGGGTTTCCTTTCATGGGCCTGGGGCTGAAATACAACTTTAGCCTGACCTAAAACTCTGTTTCTGTGGTCAACAGACCTGAGACTTTGTTCCTAAGACCACCTGACTCTGACCAGAACCTGATGTCCTGAGGGCTTAATGATTCAGGGAATAGAGGTACAGTATGTCATGGTGCTATTGTAACCACAGTGAAACTCCATTTCTTTAACATGACCCTTTCTCCTTTCAGCTGTCCACTCTTTCCCTACCTTGGTAGAGCCCATGACCCTAACTTCTTTAGTCACCACAATTAATGATTTTTCTCCCTTATATAACTCATCCCCTGGAAGCATCGGGAAGCCAGGTCTTTGAGCACTTGCTTACCTGTGACTTTGGGCTTGGCACCATTTACTCAGCTAATAAACATGTACTTTCTTGGCAGCAAATCCCTGTTCACATTTGATTGGTCTTCGACGTGTGCAGGCAAATGGGCCCCTTTGTCAGGTAACACTATTAGACAGGGCAAAGCTAGCTTTAATGAAGGAAAAAACCATATTAAAGAAATAAAGTTCCTGTGCAGTTACAATTCTAAGTCAGTGCATCTGACCCAAAGTCCCAGCTCTTCATGCAATGAGGCCAGGACACCAGCACCAGGATGGGGTGTCTGGACCTGAGCTCACAGTAACTGGGACTTGCAAGCTGAGCAGTTGTTTCTGGAAGAGCATCTGGAATCCATGCATGAGATGTACTGGAAATATTGGGTCGCCATCTAGGGAGCTGTTACAAGAATCAATATTATTAGTAATTTAGTGGCTATAAATCCTCATGTAGGGTTGTGTGATACTGTGACTTATAATAAGAAATATAGCTTTGGTCTTAGTCCCAGTTCTGGCACAGAGCTCCTAAAACCCTTGGAATTATCTTAATGAGAAGGTGTCTTTTGTTATATTAATGAGATTACTTATGGAATGCCCTTAGGTCACCAAAGGATGAGGCTGGTTGCCAGGGAAGCAAACCATGTGACTGGAGGTTTGAAATTTTCATTTCCCTTCAAGGGTGGGGAGAAGGAATGAAGGTTGAATTTATCACCAATGGCCAATGACTTAATGAGTGATGCCTATGTGGAAGCTCCCTGCTCTTTCCCGTGCCTTGCCCTATGCATCTCTTCCATCTCATGTTCATCTGTACCCTTTATCATATCCTTTTATGATACACAAGAAAATGTTTTCCTGAGTTCTGTGAGCCACTCTAGCAAATTAATCAGATTCAAGGAAGAGGGTCTTTGGAACCTCTGATCTACAGCCTATCAGTTAAAAGCACAGGTGACAACCTAAGCTGGCAAATGTCATTGCAAGTGGGGGAGGGGGCAGTCCCATGGATTGAGCCCTTAACCTGTGGAATCTGATGCTATCTCCAGGGATATAGTGTCAGAATTGAGTTGAATTATAGGACATTCACCTTGTGTTCAAGAATTGGTGGTGTGGGGAACCCTTCCTCCCCCCACATTGGAACTAGTACCAGAACTTTTTAAAGGCAGAGCTGAAAACAACCCCTTTGTGGCAGGATGGGATTTACTTTTCCAAGAAAGCATACTGACCACCTACTCTCACAGTCGCTAATTTAAAATAAATCGAAAAGCTCCTTTCCATGCTTTTTTCTGCCTGCAGACCCAGGTTAGCTGTTCTTACTTAACAAGGTAACTGAGCTGCTTTTCCTTGCTATCACCCAGTGTTCTGACTGAGAATCCTGAGAGGCAGGCTCCACGTTTGGCCTATGCTTTCCCTTACCCTGTGCCCCACTCCTGGACAAGGCAGTTGGGAGCTCCTCTAGCAACTGCATGGTTCCTGCCTTTCTGTCCACACCCCAGCCAAGCACACTGCTTCACTCCTAGAAAATGTTTATTAACTCACTTACCATTCACCTTACGTTTGTTAAGTGTCCGCACTGTAACAGACCATGAGATATATTGACGCACCAAACACCCTCTTCTCCTGCAGCTTAACTAGATTGCGAGCTCCAATTAATTCTCCAATTATAAGCTATTGGAAAATGACAGGCAATACATCTACAAGCACATAAAAATGAAACAACCAGATAATTCACCACAGGACACTATGCTGAGAGGACTTTGGCCAAGAGGTTGGGGAGCCCTGTAGATTAGAGGGCCAATGAAGAACTTTTAAATTGGAGACTGAGGCCTGAATAACAGGATCACATGTGTCTGTGGCTCAGCTGTAAGAGAAGGCCTCATACTGAGCCAGTAGGCCCCTAGCACTGATGTGCTTGCTTTTTGGCTAACATCTGATCTGTTGTTCAATTGTCCATTCTAATGGGATGGATGTACCAGAACCACATAGTGAATATTTCCAGTAACATCAATATTTCCAGAAACTACATCATGTAGGACCTTGTGGGCC
Organism: Myotis lucifugus; assembly: GCF_000147115.1. Classification (NCBI taxonomy): domain Eukaryota; kingdom Metazoa; phylum Chordata; class Mammalia; order Chiroptera; family Vespertilionidae; genus Myotis; species Myotis lucifugus. The sequence goes on from NW_005871074.1 coordinate 10,480,119, forward strand.
ATAGCAAGGAGCTTGAATTTATTCTAAATTTGGTGGGGAAACCAATGGAAATTTCTAAGCAGTTGAGTAAAGTGGACTGTTATATTTAAAAAAGATAGCATGAGCTACTATTTGGGAATTGCACTGGGGTGGGTGACAGTGTCTGCAGTAGTGCAAATAGCTGAAAGTGTTTGAGTTTGTGGCAGAGGGTATGGGGAAAATGGATCATTTGGGACATGTCTTGGAGGTAGACTTGATAGTTCTTAATAATGGTGGGATATGGGGGTGGGCAAAGAAACAAGAAATTAAGGACTCATGTTTTTGGCCTCAGCAACTACATGGACAGTAATTTTGTTTGCTAAAATCAGGCAGACTATGGCAAAGGTAGGTCAATGGATGCTTTTAAATAAATAAAAATCATCATTAACTGGTCTCACAATAAACTCTGTAGGTTGCAGAGCACAGTAAGCAGCCCACACTATTATACAGTAGGTCCTCAGGTTACATCAGAGATTCATTCCTATGGCACACATAACGCGATTTTCACCCTAAGTCGGAACCCACCTACATAAGCACCTACGTCACTCACATGGAGCACACACACAGCAGTAATGAAGTGAAACAGTAAAAAAAATTTAAAAGAAAGATAAAAATTCCTGACCTTTACTTGTGGTAAATAAATAATAAAAAACATAAAGTACATATGTACATACGTCGAAATGAAGGAACTTTTTTTATATATATAAATAAATGGGAGATGGCGACATAACCACGAAACGAGGTACATCGAGTCTGACGTATCCCGAGGACTGTCTGTACTGTAAGCATAATCCTAAGAGCAGGGTTTCATCAGTCCCTCAGCTCCTGTGCCCATCCAGATTTTCACCAGCAGTGTCTAACCTCAAGGATTTTCCATGGTGCACGGAAGACTGTCCTGATTTATACTAATGGAGACAGTGTGTCCAAATGGTGATCGTCAGAAGTGGGAATTGTTCTCAGCTCTGAGCCTGAAGCAATTACAAAGGGCAGAGCCACTAAGAACCCAGGGTCTGCAACTGGTTAGAAAGAAAGATCTCAGATGAAGTCTCAAGGTTCGGCTCTTTTCTCCTTCATTGGTTTTTTCCAAAAAATAAATGGTTCAAGGTCAACCTATTCTTATATACCCCTTCAGCTCATCGACCTCTGTTTCTCCCATCTATCCCTTCTATCTCTGCTACAGTAAGGTCCTACTTTGAATTGTGCATTCTGATTCGCAAAGCTACTTCACATACATGATCTCATTTATCTTCTCAACAGTCTTAAAGTAGAGGTATCATTTTCATTTTACTGATAAAAACCAGAAGTTCATAGACTATCACCTGCCCAAGGTCATAAAAACAGAATCCATAATTTTCCCACAAATATGCTCTTCCTCCAGTTTTCTTGATTTGAAGTTTAGTACATGAGGTTTAGTACCAATGATTGGATTAACCAACTACTCAATGATTTATGCCAGAAACCCGGGAGACACCTTTGACACTGCTTCTTCCCCAAACTCCATCTCATCAATTATCAACTTCTGTCACTTCTATCTCTTAAATATCCCTCTCCATCTCCACCACTATCATGTAAGTCACCATTGCCTCTCCCCAAGACTAATAAAATAACTCTTATCTAATCTGCCAACACCATTCTTGCCCTACTTATATCTATTCTTTACAACATGTTGAGAATTATTGTGGAAATGCAAATCCGGTTACATCATTCCCTAATTTAAAATTCTTTACAAAGTCCCAATTATTACTAGGAAGAAGAAGGAGGAGAAGGAGGAGAAGGAGAAGGAGAAGGAGAAGGAGAAGGAGAAGGAGAAGGAGAAGGAGAAGGAGAAGGAGAAGAAGGAGGAGGAGAAGAAGAAGGAGGAGGAGGAGGAGGAGGAGGAGGAGGAGGAGGAGGAGGAAGAGGAGGAGAAACAACAACAAATATTTAACAGCTCCCAAGTACTTCATGGTTCAGCCCCTGCCAACCTTTTCATCTTCATCTTCATCCCACCTAATTATTTCCTTCCTCTCTCTCTGAGCTCCAGCTACATTAGCCTCCCTTCAGTTCTTCAAATGTGATAAACATTTCCAGCCTCAGGATCTTATACCTTGCTGTTCCCTCTGCCTGGAATGTTCTTCCTTTCGGCCAAACATCACTTTGTTTGTTTCCACTCAAGCTTTGGTCTCATCTTAAATGGACCTTCTTCTGAAAAATTTTCCTCAATCCCTAGATAAGGCCAAGCTGTTCTATTATAAATTTTCATATTTCTCCTTCATTGAAGTACCATTTCAAGTATCTCCTTCATTTCTTATGCAGTATATGTAATTGTAATGGTTATCCCTGCCACAAAAATATTGCATAAACTGCTCCTAAAGTCAGTGATTTCAAACAACAATCATTCTCTCATGGATCTGCAGATCAGGTAGGTGTGTGTGTGTGTGTGTGTGTGTGTGTGTGTGTGTGTGTGTGTTGGGACAAAGAGTTAGATAACAATAAAAGAAGCTCAATTCACATATGTTTGAAAATTCAGTTTGAAAATTCAGAGTTTTAGTTGTCTGAGTCTCTCAACGTAAAATCCTAATTTATGTTAGGAGTTTTGCATCAAATTTGATTTACTTTTCCACCTCACCCTTATATACCACATGTCACTCACTCCCACCATCCCAATAGAATGACAATGCAAAAGTGACTGTAACGGTTAATTTTATGTGTCAACTTAACTGGGCCACGAGTTGCCTATATATTTCTCAAACACTAACAAGGGTGCTTCTGAGGTGGTATTTTTGGATGAGATTAACATCTAGATTGGTAGACTAAGTAAAACAGACTGCTCTCCCTGATATGAGTGGGCCTCACCCAATCCATTGAAGGCTTAAATAGAACAAAGTGCTGACCCCTCCCTGAGTGAGAGAGAATTCATTCTGCCTGGAGGCCTTTATATTGGGACATCAGCATTTTCCTGCCTTTCAGTGCAAACTAAAAGTCTTAAGAAAGAAGAGAGTTCTGGAAGACAGAAAAGCCTTGAAGAGCTAAAGAAATCATCTCTAGGAGTGGGTGCTGGTGCGGTGGCACATGCATGGACAAAGGAGACGCTTTGGGAAGAGGGTCTTCCTCCAAACTACAGATGCCAGGAAGGGCACGTTTTCAGTATTCTGGCTTGTGATTGCCCTGGACCCCTGACAAAACACCTGACAATTTGAAGTGAAGTGAAACTCTGTCTTCCCTACCTTTGGTTTCATTTCTCTCTAGTCAATATCTGTTCTACCATTTCCAGATTGAAGATCATTCTCTTTAGTAGAACAGATATGCTAATAGGAGGTGATTAGCTCTGTGTTCTCTGAATCAGAAGATGGAGTAGAAAGAGCAACATTGTACCAACATTAGTAAATCTGGGCTCTGGTCCTGCTCTGCCACTACTGTATCAGCGATTTGACCTTCATAAAGCACTTCAACTCTCTCGGTCTCTTTTTCTCTTCTGCAAAATGAGACAGTTTGATTGTGTGTTAATTAAGGTTTATTAGGCTACGCTGTTGTAGCAAAAACACCCCTAAATACAATGGCTTAAATAAGTTAGAAGTTTATGCCTCTTTCTCATAAAATCTAAACTTAGTAGTTTAGGGGTGATAGGTAAGCTCTATTTAAAAAGGTCATCCAGGGAGCCAGGCTAGCGGATCACCTCAGCTGTGGTCACATGTGGCTGCCACCTCTGGATAGAAGGCAGCAGAAAGGGGGAGAAGGATGGTCCAGGCTGTTCCTCTTTAAGGAGATTAAAGGTTCCCCAGAATTGCACACCTCGTTCTGCTCATATCTCACTGGCTCATGAACATAGCCACATGGCCACTTAGCTGCAAAGAAGGCGGGGGAATTAACTTTGTAATTGGGTGGTCGTGTATGAAGCTAAAGATGAGAATGAGGGAAGGGCAGGGAATGGGGCTCTCTTATTAAATAGAAAAAGGAAAGAATAAATATGGAGAGAGAGAGTCTGCCACAGACAAGACGATCTTGAAAGTCCTTTGGCTCTTCAAACAAGAAGAGGCTAGGTTCTTCAGCCATTACACAATCTTTCCTAAGTACGGGCTTCAACCTGTTGTCATTTCTTTACTCCAAGTCCATTTCACGGTCCACAACTCACTGTGATCTTGAGTCTCTCTGACGTATTCCACATGGACTGGCCGGGTCATGTGCCTTTTCTTCCATCGTTTGTGTGATTGCTCTTAAAATCTGAGCTAATTATGAAGCTTTACAGGCGATTCCATTGTTTCTCTGATGCTTTCTCTTCTCTTCATTGTTATTATTTCTGGTTGTTGGTTGGATTTTCACATGTCATGGAATCTCTTCCATTATTTTCTGATTTTTCCCCCTGGGTATTTTCCATTCCTAATAGCTGAAGTATTTATCTGGCAATGCCCAACATCCTCCTTCCTTCATTACTCCCAAGGCTCCCATGCCATGGTGTTCAGCCCCGGCAGAGAGAATCCAGGCCAGGTCAAGAGTTCCCCACACCATTTACCCCAGCTTTTGAAAGAGATTGAGGCAAGTCAATTTCACAGAGGCTTGATTTTCACCAGACCATTCTCCATGACTTCTTCCTTAGCCTAGAGGGAAATTTCGACACTTTAATACTTCACCCAAAAATGAGCATGTCAAGATGCACATTTCCCAGTTTTTTGCTGGGTTTTCTCTCTGCTAATGTGCGAACTCTGTACACACTTGCAAGTAGCACTGTCTGTCTCACCCAGCAAATGCCGCCCACCCAGCACTAATAATGACCCTTACAGCACTTCTGCAGGGTGTTCCTTGATTCTTGAGCTACTTTCCCTCCTCTTTATTTTGAGATACCAGTTGCCCATGATGGAGAAAGGCAGGGTTCTTGCCTGGATAAAAGAGAGGGAAAATAAAAGGTGCAGTGCTAAAGGAAAGGGGAATGCACCAGGGGAAACTGAAAAAGAGCAGAGGCTTGGCTGGAGCTAAGGGCCTGGGGGCCACGGCAAGTGAGCAATGGCAGCAAAGGAAGGGTTGCTGCCAGCTGGCTAAGGGGTCCTAGCAAGCAAGAGCACTCTGGACAGTTTGGTCCTCAAGAGTATTCTTTGGGGTGCAGAAAAGAGAAATGGGCCTCTGTTAGCCAGACCTAATGAGAGAGCAGCAAGCAGCCTCTGGCCAACAGATGGAGGAGAGAGAATGAAGAACTCAATTTCCAGGGCGTGGGTGAGAAGACAACCAGTCCTAGGCCAGAAGAGCTGGCCAGGAACCACAAGTCCATGTGGACATCCCAGGAATGCTGCCTTTCAGTGGCGAGGGGCCTAGGGAGACCCAGTAACTTCATGAGGTTCAGCAGAGGTAGGACGTGGTAAATCTTTGCTCAGCAAAGTTTGCTCCAGATCATTCATGTTTTTCAAGTGAGTGAGTAAGGGAGAGGTTGGTACTAAAACAGTAAAAGAGTCCAAAGGGAGCCTTCCATTTCTCTATGTCAGAGGATCAAAATTAATAATGATGGTTGAAGTGGGCCCAGAGTTACCCTGGTTTGAGTTTTGTTCTGGCCAAGAACAAATATCTGAAACCATTTACATCAGAACATAGAACTGGACAACCTTCTCCCTATTTCAATGTAAAACCACCTCAGAATCAGTTCCATGTTTTGCAGGAGAAGGAGGAGGTCAGGGCAGTAATGCTTTGGGTCTGTTGGAGCCTCATCCCTACAGAAAGAATAATCTTTTCTCTTACAACATCCTCTATTTAATACGGTATTATGGTCTGCTGAGAATCAAGGCCACAGCATAGCCTCCTCTGCTACTCAACGAAGAGGAGAGGCGGAGACCCCCACCACCACCACCATCAGTTGAGGGGTGAGGTTGTAGAGGAGCCCTGAAATATTGCCCAGGAAGATGAGGGGAAAACATGGAGACAATACAGGGCATTATTCTCAGAGGGACTGCCTTCCCAGGCTCTGCCCCTCTGACTTTCAGAGAGAGACAAGTCCCACTTCCCACTCCACTCAAACCCAACAATTTTCTCATTGTCCCAGAGCTCCTCCAAGCTCTGGAGAAGCCCATGGCACAGACCTTGTGTCTTGGTGATCAGAGATGCAACCAGGTTTCCCAGAGGTTGAGATGAACTCAAAGGAATACAAGCAAATCCCTCTGTGAGCTTTCCTACATCCCACAAACATTTTACAGTGATACCAGATTTAAATATTTTTAATGTGACTGCTCTGAAAAAGAACTACTTTCTAAAAGGACTGGCGACTATGTTATGTTGGGGTCTCGAGCAAGTCCTATATTATGTGTCTTGGTGATCATGGCTGGGAGGGGTCATGTGCTGGCTGGAGGTGAAGGAAGGGAAGGCCTCTCTTGGGACATCTAAACAGTATGAATTTATTCCACAGATCTTGGCCACAAAAAACAACACATTCTCTATTTCTCTAAATGAGCTTAAACCCAGCTCAGACTTCTAAGACAGTTTCAATTCCTTTTTACATAATCCAAGAAGTGGGCAGGGCTCCTGTCTTCAGCACCTGGTGGTCACCACTTTGATGCTCAATGTCCAAGCCTGTGTAATCCATCCTAAGACTGGGGGCTCTGCTTTTCCTGGCCTCCTTCCTCCAAACCAAGAAGGGAGCTTCAAGAACCCTTCACAGCTCTAAGGAAGTGGCACTTAGGGTTCACCCCAGACATATCCACACTCATTCCATCCAAGGTCCTGCCACAGCGTACAGCAGAGCACAGGTCCTCACTCCCACAGAGCCCAGCACCGCCCCCACTCCACCCCCCCCCCTCTGCCCCCATCCTTCTACTCTGAGTATCCTTTCTTTGGATGGGTCACCCCTCCCCTTCAACCTGAGAAGTCCCACTCTGGGAGAAATCAGGTCATCCCCTGCACGAGCCTATACCTGGGGCAAAGGAAGTCCAGCTCTTTAGAGCACAAGCCCGAGCTGTCCTTGAGAGGAAGTGGGAAATACCGCTCATTCTTGCAAAAGGCTCCTACAGCCTGGAAAACGGAGGAAATGAACTCCTCAGTCAGTCTGTATGGCCACGCACTGTGTAGGGCACAGCTCTCCTCCCCCAGCAATGATGTCCCTGACTCCCTGTGCCATGGGGAGAAGGGGTCATGGGATCCCAGCTCTATTCTTCTCATGTTCATTACACAAAGGCACTACCAAGGAAGTAAGGGAGGCTGAATGCAGTCAGAGCCCCTCTCCCAGGCCTTGAACCCCACTGTGGGATTGCATTTGCCTGGATCTGGGGACTGTCCTGGACTCACAAGTCTGTGTGCCCCTCAGGTGTCAGGGCCTGAGTTACCTAGAGCAGGTCAGTCACTGCTTGGGATCACTGCTCAGTGCTCTGTGAAATTTACACCTGGTACAGGGGTCCTATGCAGGAGAGAGAAGTGGGAAGAGGCCTGGCCACCCCAGGAACCATTCTCCAGCACTCTAACAGGATGGAAGACGGCCAGCATGCTTGAGTGTGTGGCCTGGCTCAGCGGTCTGCGATGGGTCAAGTGGGGCCAGAACAGGACACTTCTCCCCGGGGACAGTCTCTTCCTGGAAGCCTCTTCTCCAGCTGGGCCAGCGTGCTCAGCTTACTGAGAAACAACAACTCTGAAACAGGAGCTGAGAAACCTGGGTTGTTCTCTCTTAAATGACCTTTGAAAAATAACTTCTCTTCTCTGCTCCTCAGTTTCCCCATCACTAGAATACCAAGCCTGGCATAGAGTGGTTAGAGCATTGCATTTAGTGAGATGGATAAAACTGACATGAAAAGCACAGAGAAGCAGCACAAATGCAAAACAGCACGGAGCAGGAGTGTTCTGGTGGTTTGGGCCCGTCCTCCTCTTTCACTCCCATCTTTGCTCCTGTAGCAGGTCCCCTACAGGGTGTAGGAAGCTTCCATTAGGAAGCTAGGAAATTACAGGAACTTTTGTTGATGCAAAACCAAATGTCTCCTGTTTCAGCTCGATAGGAGAAGATAGATGACCTCCTTCAGTCTTTCTAAACTTCCAGCCATGGATTCCAGGAGCTTTAGTTTGCCTCTTTGAGTTGGGTCTTGTGATGATCCTTGCCCCACCCCTCAGGAGCCACCCAGAGACAGCAGCCCACCCAGGCTAACCTCCTGAAGCCTTCCTCCCTCCCCAGACACATCTGGATCATGTGCCCAGCTCTGGGACGAAAAGGAACTAGGGATTGGGGATTGGCACAAGGGATCTAGAGGCAGGACGGGGAGGACATGGAACCATCAGTGTCCCCCTCCCATCCCCCCTCTCCAGCCAGAGCAGACTTGGACTCTAAAAATAGTTTCATGATGTCAACCCCAGAACAAAGGCTTCTTTGGCTCCAGGAGTAAAAATTCTCAGCTTGGAATTCCACCGAAGGTTTTGTTACAAATACTCTACATGACAGAATCTATTAATATCTCCAGTTAATTGCTCCCAGTTTTGTAATCTCTGTGGCAAAAATTCCAGCCAGGTCAATTAAAGGGAGTGGATTTGCTCTATCAGGGGGCCTCCAGAGTTCCTGTAAATTCAGTCACATTTGGCATTTTACTCAGCCCAGAAGCCTGTTGCTGTGACTTGGTCTAAAGTTTCTGTTCCCAGCCCAACCCCACTGGCTTCCCTAGACCATCATATTGGGGTGACAACAGAGAATTGGGGAGGGGACACAGAGAGGAATGCACTTTATCAAGGCTTAAAATGAGGCAGGATCTCAGACAGCAAGCATGTTTGAGTGCGTTTGCTTTTGGTTAGATGCAAGGAGAAGTTGATGAAAGTCCAAGCCTTGTTGTTTATAAATTGGATCAATCAAAATCTACCCTCTGGCTTTTATTAGTGAAGCTCCAGGCCTCCAGGCCTCAGGCAGGGTAGGCGGGCTCTCTGTTCTCTCTCAGGAAGACCCAAAATCATCATGAACAGAAATGATGCAAGTTGAAAATGGTGGCAATCGCAGTTGGCCAACAGAAGACTTACAGAGAAAATAGCTTTGAAGTTGTATCTGTAAGGCTTCCCTAAAGGTAAATGTAAAACTTTATTAAAACAAATATGGATCATTTTTTTTTCATGCACCACAGGTAGGGGGTAGGTGACTGAGAATCATTTAACACCTGTTGCCCCAGTAATCATCTGAAACAGATAAGATCAGTAAAGGAAATGATATTAAAATTTAGGAATATTCCCAGATTCCAGTGGAACCCACATACAGAGCCAATGGCCACTTACATACAAGCCGAGCAGAATGGATGTTCAACCCAGCCAAGCACTGTTGTTTAAATGAGGTAGGAAATTCTCTTTTAGATTGTCCTGGTTGTTTTTTAACTTGTTTGCTTATTTGGTTGGTTTTTTTCTAATTTATTATTTTTCATATTAATTTATTCATTCATTCAGAAGTTTTTGAGGGACTATTCATATTCCAACTTCCGTACTGGGTCTGGGAAGTCAGTGAAGAGCAAAATTGGCCAGAATTCCTGTCCTCTTGGAGCTTAGAGTCTAATTGGGTGGGGGAGGGGGAAGGGAGGGGAGACCTCTGGGGGTGTGTCAGGAGATGTTGCATTGCATATGGTGGCTTCTTTCGTTTGGGGGGCGCTGATATTTTTTGTTATTTTGGAAGGTTGGCATCTAAAGACAGTGGTTTGGAGTATAGGGTTTTTTTTAATATGTTTTTACTAGAGGCCCAGTGCACGAATTCTTGCACGGGTGGGGTCCCTCAGGGTGGCCTATGGAGATCCGGCCCCATTCGTGCCCCCACCCTTGCAGCCCTGCAGCCCCACCTGGCACCCGCTTTGGTCTGGCACTGCTCTCTCACCTGTTCCACCATCCCACCTCTGGGGCGATCAGTCGAGGGGCCGTCCCACCCCCAGCCCCTACCCAGCTTCCTCAGTGCCTGGGCAGCCCCACCCCCTACCACCACCACTGGGTCACTGTCTGCAGGGCGATTGGGCTCCTGCTTGCACCCACCTTGGCCTGGTGCCACCCACTCACCTGCTCCACCATCCCACCACAGTCCTGCTCTCATCAGGACCCATCGGGGCTGGCAGCGCCTCCACTGCGGCCTGCTGTCAGCACCTGTCACCAACACCCACCATGTTCCATGCCTCCCCCTGGTGGTCAGCACACGTCATAGCAAGCAGTCCATCTCCCAGTCAAAGGACCTCCCGAGGGGAAAATTTGCATGTTAGGCTTTTATTATATAGGATTGATTTCAGAAAGGAAAGGAGAGGGAGAGAGAAATATTAGTGATGAAAGAGAATCATTGATCGGCTGCCTCCTGCACACCCCCACTGGGGATCGAGCCCACAACCAGGGGGTGCCCTGGGAATCGAACATGACCTCCTGGTTCATAGGTCAATGCCAGTTGGACTTGGGTGTAGTTCTTTAAAATATGATTTTTACTTGTTTTGCTCTTAATAAATGACATCTTGAACTGTAACTAAAAGCTCTTGGCTGAAACTACTCTAATGATGTCTCCTGAATTATTTGGAACTGTCAGGAAGATGAGCACATAAGCTGCTGTCACCAATTCATCAGAGCTCAAGAGTAACCTGCCAGTGACCTCTGGCGAACACGCACCAGCCTGCTCGCTTCTGAGCTGCCAGGCTCTGCAGTGGTCCTGGTGCAGCATTGGCCTGGGTGCCTGCCCTGAAGAGATGTTGCTTTTTGGGGGGATGGTATTTCCCTGGGATTGACCTGCACCCTGGCACCTCACACCAAGAGATTAGATCTAGAACAAAAGCCACTTAAAGGGTAGGTCTCCGTGGGCCTCTTCCTTCCAAATTCACTAGTTGCTAAAGTTGAGTGAAGCCTTTCAGGTGTGAAAACTGAAGCCTGCTGAACACGAGCGTTTTCTACCCAACCTGGGAGCAGCTGCTTCAGACGCAGTCCTGACCGTTGTGGATTCTTAAGGCGACAGCTAAGAAACCACATTTAACTCGCCTCCCATTTAAGCCACCATTCACTCTTCCTTCTTCCTTCCCTTCACCCACCAGGGAAGCCTATCCTTTGAGCCTCCCAGTTGTGTGTCCCCTGGGAGTCTCAGAACCCAGCTTCAACCCGGCCTGGGAAGAGGGGCTGTCACAGGGAGCCATGTCTGAACTCACTGGTGGAGGTGGGTGGGCAGGAAACGGGCCATCTCCTACGTTTACAGCCCGCAGCACCATCTACCCCTACATCTTCTGGAACTACCCCTACATCTTCTGGAAACCTGAAGCTGGGCTTTCTATTTACCCTCTGAAGAAAATCCATTCCAAGAACAGAATTGGCAGAGTTCCTAAAAGCTGTTAATACTCATCCTTCACTATTTTATAAATCTTCTCTAATGTGTCCCCTTACTAAAGACAAACAGACAAATTTCATATTCCCCTCTCCTTCCTTTTTTCCTCCCTTTCTTGTCTTCTACCTTCTCACTTCTCTCTCTGCCTAGTGGCAGGGGGAAGGGGGGTGTGAAGAGGTACATGGGTCTCAGACTTTCTGTTTATGCACAGCAATCATTCTCAAGGCAACAATTTCCCCAACAACAGTGTAATTATGAAATATTACCCAAACACTTTGGGTATTATTGAATGTGCCATTTCTGGATCCTGGCCAAGGGCTTTGGCAGAAACAGGACTCGAAGGAGGAAAAGAGGGAGAAAAATTATGAACGTGTCTCCCCTTCAGCCCTGCTGTTGAATTAAACCACATGTGTGTTTTCTGGAAGAGCACAGCGGAGAGGAACAGCTCCGAAGCACATGTTTCAGAGCAGAGGTCTTTTCTCCGGGATTTTTAAAATTAGCGGCTGAAACAGTATCACATGAAGTCCAGGAGCATGTGGGAGTGATTAAGGACTGTTGCCATGTTTAGTAAGAGTTGTTAATCAGCACCTTACTACTGGCTACTTGGAAACAGGATCTCAGTAAACACGGAGCTGTGCTCAATAACTGAACCAGGGGTTGGGAGGACCCTGGTCATCAGCAGTAACACTTATCTTTGGACAAGAGTTGGAGTTAGTGAAACAATGGACCCCTTGGTAAAACAAACCCTTGGGGCATGGTGGAGAAGAGGCCTCATCCACCGGGCTGTAATGATACATGCTTGGGGCTTGGGGATGGGGGAGGTATTTCTTCCTGCCTCTGGTACCAAGTTATCACAAAGAAGCACTCAAAAGGTAGGGTGTGTTCAGTCCAATTGTATTCCAGTCATTCATTCACTTGTTCATTGATAAATTTATTCATAAATATTTTTAAGTGTTATTTATTGAGTGACTGCTATAAACACATACTACAGGCAATATAAAGATGCATTCCCAACTTTGGAAAATCTTACTAAGCTTACTACCTAATGAAAACAGAAAACCTATAATTACAAAATGCTAAGTTAACAACACAAGACATGACACAGGGGAACATATGTAAAAAAGTAAAGGAAGAATGCAGAGAAGAAACTTGCAAAGACTTCAGAGGAGGAAGGCGAGATCACTGTGGTTCATTATACCCTGAAAGAATGGGATTGAAGTTGGGCTGTGGGTGGATGGGAGCGGGGAAAAGAGGCATCCTAGGTAACCTAGGCCAACACTGTAGTGGTGGTGAAATCCCTCCTCTTTTGCTCCATTCATGTGTAAAAGCCAGGCAAGAGCTCAGCCATCAAGGTTAAGGCTGATCAGATGAGCCTGACATTGATGAGAGCTGCCAGAAAGACTGGCCATTGATGATTAAGCTAAAGTGAGGCCATTCGTCTACTCTGGTGTCCTTATAAGAAGAGCAGACACCAGGTGCACATGCACAGAGAGCTGACCCTGTGAAGAGGCAACAAGAAGGTGGCCATCGGCAAGGAGAAACCAAACGTACTAACACTTTGATCTTGGACTTCTGGCTTTCAGAACTGTGAGAAAATTAATTTCTGTCGTTTAAGCCACCCCATTGGTGGTATTCTGTTTAGGGAGCTCTAGCAGACTAATTCATATTGCTTTTCACATCTTATCTGTTGATGTAAATTATATGTAAATATCCATTAATCCATTAGTGGATTATAAAATGTTAATCCATGCTTATGTTCCCAGGATAGACCAAAGTTATTTAGGATATATACTTAGATCACTTAATTTAGGATTTTTACATCTATGTTCCCAAGTAATATTATCCACAATTTCCTTTATTATGTTGGTTTTATCTTGTTTTAGTATTAACAATAAAGTAGTCTCTATAAAATAAGTTGAGAATCATTCTGCTTTTTATTTTATGAAAAAATTTAAATAACATTCAGCATAATTTGCCTGTAAAATCACTGAGCCTGGTAAAATGTGTGTGTGTGTATGTTGTGTCTGTGTAGTGTGTGTGTGTGTGTGTATTGGGGCAGGGAGGTGAAAGAGAATAATTTTTTTTTAAATAGTGACTCGGGCCTGGCTGGCATGGCTCAGTGGTTGAGCATCAACCTAGGAACCAGGAGGTCATGGTTTGATTCCCAATCAGGGCACATGCCTGGGTTGCAGACTTGATCCCCAGTGTGGGGAGTGCAGGAGGCAGCCAATCGATGATTCTCTCTCATCATTGATGTTTCTTTTCTCTCTGTCTCTCTCTGTCTCTCCCTCTCCATTCCTCTCTGAAATCAATAAAAATATTTTTTAATTTTGTCTAGAATCATTATATAAGAACCAATTGTATTTCTAAATTATATATTTATGGAGAGAGAGACACTAGAAGTACTTCCAGAATGGCAGAATAATAACCTCTGAAATCTGGTTCTCCACGAGAACACTGGAAAAGAGTGTCAAAATCAATCTTTTTAGAACTACGAAAATTAACTAAAGCTTGCACAATCAGAGGAACCTTTAATTCAAGAAAAACAATTGAAACTCAGAAAGAACAACCTTCTGTTTTATGCCATTTTAATTTGTTCTAACCCCATTCTCTTCTCCCAGCTCTGCTACAGCCTTCAAAAACATAGTCTCACACTATGGTTGCTGTGAAAATCATCAACCTAGAAGCTATTAGATGGGGCAGAACAAATTTGGAGCTCCTCATTAGCCCCTTCCCCAGAGAATTATCACTGTTTGGCACACCTGGCAGTTTACTGAAAAGCTCTATTCTCAGAGATTGTCTATTTGACTGGATTGGAGCTTCCTCTATTTGAATAGCCCTACCCATGGCATTTGTAAAAACAATCAGTGGCAATTATTTAAAATTGCAGCTGCCTGGGGCAGTTCTACCCTTGAAATAAGAGGCAAAAAAAAAATCTTAGAGGAAAAATTGAAGAATTTGATGTTCATAGGGGGTTTGGAAAGCTCTGACAAATTCCTGGAAGGTGGAAGGCCACGTGCATATGTAAGTGTGTGTACAAGCACAAGGCAGATTTGAGAAGGCCTTAATCTGGTTGGCCTTAAAGCTCTGTGCAAGCAGGAAGAAACGGCTGAGGCAGAGTTGTGAAATGCCTGCTGAAGTATTGAAATTGTGCTCCAACACACACACAGAGAATCCCACCACACAGGTTGGAGACATATTGGTTCATGGCATTTAAGAAAACCTCTGCTGAATCATCAGTTTGCCACTAAACAACCAAGCCAGGAATTCAGTGGCTGCACCCAATAAGGATTCAGACTTTATGGAATTAGTTCAGAAAAGTCACAAAACAAATACCAACAATAATAAAGTGCTGGAAGGGGAGTGAATCTGAATTCCAGAGTTACTATGTTATATTATTTTAAATATTCAGTTTTCAATAGCAAAACAGAAGACATGCCAATAAACAGGAATGTATAGTACATACCCAGGGGAAAAAAACGCAGTCTATAGAAATTGTCCCTGAGGGACAATTTAATAGACAAAGACTTTAAATCAGTTATTACAAATATGTTCAAAAAACTAAAGGAAACTGCATCTAAAGAAAAGGACAGTAAGAGAATGTTCCACCATGATGATGGCTTATAACATCAATACATTAAATATGCTAATTCAGCCTAAATTATTTTATAGAGTCAATAAAATACCAGTCTAAATATTAATAGGTTGTTTTAATGGACTTAAAAAGTTAATTATAAATAATATATGGAAGAACTAATAGCAGTCAAGAATAGTCAAGGAAAATTCAAATAACGTGAGAATGGGGATTGACTTATAGTTGTGATAACCTATTTTAAACTATATTAATTAAGAGATGTGTTGATACAGGAATAGAGAGGTGTAGAAGAGATTATACAATAAAGAGGCAGCCCCAGATATATATGGGATTTTATTATATGACAGTGAGTATTCAAAACAAAATGGCCCAAAGTCCTGAAGAATCTGAGAAAAGGAAATCCAAATGACCAATAAATACATGAAAAATGCCCAACCACACCAGTAGTCAAGGAAATAAAAATTAAAACCACAGTGAAAAACCATTATATACTTACTAGAGGCCCGGTGCATGAATTCCTGCGTGGGTGAGGTCCAGCCATCCAGCCCCAATCGGGTATATTGGACCGGGCTGGCCAGGGGGAGGGGACACGGCAGGTTGGCTGGCCAGCCCCACCCCCTGGTCAAACTCCTGGTTGAACTCCCAGTCGAGGGGATAATTTGCATATTAGCCTTTTATTATCTCTATATATAAAAGCCTAAGCAACCGAACTACTGGTCGACTGGTTGCTATGATGTGCACTGACGACCAGGGGGCAGACGCTCAATGCAGGAGCTGCCCCCTGGTGGTCAGTGCACTCCCACAGCAGGAGTACCACTCAGCTGACCAACCCATTCCGGTGGCCCACCAGCCAGGCGGCAGCCACTCACTCCCTCAGTAGTCCTCCTGGCCCAATCTCTGGAGAACAGGCCAGGCACGGATGGACTGGCACCGCTGGCATGATCCCAACAGTGCCGCTGACCTCCTGGAAGTCGGCATTGGGCACCGTGGCCACTTCCCCTCCCTAGACACTCCACAAGGAAGAAACAACATAAAAGCAGCCGCTAGGTGGCTCCCAACAACCAGAGCGAAGGTCAGCGGGATGGATCTGGATCCCGGGCCAACAAGGGTGTCCCACCACCCACCTGGAGGGCTGATCATGTCCTGACCCCACCCCCAACTCCCCTTGGGCGGGCGCCAGATGCAGGGCTCCCTATCGGGCCTGACTGGGACGCAAGCCAGTGGCAGGCACAGCGGAGCTGGGATGAGCAGGAGCAGCAGGCAGGAGCTGCAGGCAGTGCTGGACTGCGGGTTTCAGCCCAATCCCCTCAGGCCACCCCAAGGGACCCCATCCATGCATGAATTTGTGCACTGGGCCTCTAGTATAGGATAAAATTGCAAAAATCAATGTCTGACAGTATGATAAATTGGCAAAATTATGGAATAATGTTCCACTTTCAGGAGTTTAATTTGAACATCTACTTTATAGGTTGACCTAACAACATATAGTCAAGTTGAAGATGTGCATACTCTGAAAACCAGCTACTCCATTTCTAAGAATATATCTTAGGAAAGTTGTTACACAAGTTCCTCTATGTGCTCAAAGTGCAAAACATTTCTAACAGCACTGTTTGTAATTGGAAAAACTGGATACAGTCTAAATTCTCAAGAAATCTGTCTTGTTTGCTACTAAATTCTCGACACTTAAAATAGTGCCTGGCACATAGTACTTCTCAGTAAATATTTGTTGAGTCAGTAAATCAATATAAAAGTAGACAAGCTCACAGAAAGACATTCCCACATCCCTCCATCCATCAGAAGTCTAAGTTGGAAAGGAGAACATTCGAAAGAACTTTCAATGCTGTCTCTTAGGCTAGTATAGTCTGGGATTCACCTCCTCAAGGTCTAGTAGTTTGTGATTTATCTCTTCTATTGCAACGTGAAAAGGAGCTTTCTTGCAGCTACACGTTTTTCTGCCTCGCTTTATTCCTACCAAAACAGCCTCTACAGCCTTCTGGGGGGAGAAAAAAAATTTCTTCTAAAACAGTCATCTTCATCACCTACTGAAAAAGATTTTCCACCAAAATATATCTACACCAATCTAACCACAGTTTCTAAAATTTAACATCATTATATGTCCTTAATTATGCCAACAGGTGCCAGTACTTCTAATGCCATATTTGCCAACAAAACTGAGTGAATAGTGTAGGACCCTGATAGTTGGGCCTTGTGGCACTACAGATCCCAAGTCACAATCAGGAAACTTCAGTGAGGACACTGATGCTAGAAGGTCCCCTTGACCCAGTCCTTCAGGATGACCAATTGCAGTTAGTTGTACAAAATCCCTGGTCCCAGTGTCTCATCCTGGGTACAGAGAAAAGCTGTCTGGTGAAATTCAAACCATTCATAAGTGATCAACATGAGCTATCTGCCTGCAAAGCAGAGGAATCACACAGATACTCAGAAGGCTTGGCTATGCTGCATGCAGCTTATCCAGGAATTCTCCACATGAAAGAACTGGCGAGAAGCTCTGTCTGGTGGCCAGGATTTAATCCTGAAATTGAGAAGAAAGCAGAAGAGTGAAACATGTAGCAAACTAGCCAAAGGATGTGATCAAGAAGCCTGGGCAATCACCTATATTTTTTTCCTCGGGGATAACTGAGGAAGGATGTCTTGGTTTTGATCTGCTTCTTTTGCGGATGGCTCCTTTATGTGGTTGAGTATAGCTCCTGCCATATCAATCACTAAGCCAGTGACAACCAGACATGGTGGTTTCTGACTTGGGATCTGCATTTATCTTACGGATGCATCTCTGAACTGTCTCCATTCCTTCTTAAAGTCTTTACTCACACTGTCTTAGTACAAAGGTATTACGGATATTCTCTAATGATTTGTTGAAGGGGACTAGCCAAGAAAACGTGTCTGGTTTCTCATTTCAGATTTAACAACTGGAGTCATTCTTGCTGAATTATTGAAGAGGAAGCATCTCAAATCTCGCCTGTTATTTCCAGTAGATGACACGTTACAACACAATCAAGAATATATTCTGAATGCTGCTTAATGACACTCTTTCTGCACCTATTGTATTCTCATTTTTACCACCAATATTGGCATTGTAGGAACCATGGGAAATGAATCAAGACGTGGGCTCCTGCCACCAAAATTATGTCAAAGTCAGTGACATGCAAAATCCAGAATCAGACAGACCAATGCAGTGTTGCCACAATAAAAGCTATTTATGGAGCCCTGAGCACCCACCATTTAGATAATTTCTCTCTAATCTACACATCACTACAATATAGTCTCTTCATCTCCATATGTACAAGGTAAGGAAATGAGCTTAGAAAGATTAAGTTACTTACCCAACATCAACCAGCTACTAAAGTAGAATTACAATCCAAACACAGGTCTATCTTCCCCCAAAACTCATTGCACTAAGCATAATAGTCTTTGAAATATATGCCCATAGCCCCCTTTTGAGGAAACTTCTCAACCCACTGCAGCCATTTAAGGAATAAACCTTTGATACTTTCTTGTATGTTGCCCTACTGTGAACAGGTTGTTGGTACCTCTGGCCAAGCTGATTGAAGCAGGGGTTAGTCTCGCCCCTTGGCCAGCCAGGTTGGCCAGTCTGTATGTTGAAAAGTGGCCTATCAAGTATCTCAAACCAAAGAGCATTGCACAGAGAGAATAGTGATGATTCACTTGACCCAAGCAAATTCTCTTTTTCTTGAATTTTAGCAAGAGATATAGGAAGAGAGAATCAATAGCTAGTTTGGGGAGAAAGGGAGGGCACTTTAAAAATATACAGAGAGAAAACACGGAAAGAAGACAAGCCATGAACGTCCAAGAGTAAGCAGAATCAGTGAATAAGCCAAAGATCTGCGTCAACAGAAACAAACATACATAATGAGTGGAGGATGAGATAGGTGATTGGTAGTCACCTGGCTGCTAGAAGCAGAGACTAAGTCATTCTGAGTCACCATAATTGTAGGGCACCAATAAAAGCCAAGCCTTGAGAGGAAAGGGTAGAAGATTACCTAGTGACTATAACTGCTTCTTTCCAGTTCCCAAACTATGTTCCTATGTCTCTGGGGTCAGCGTATGGCTCTTTCCAGGGACATCGTGACAGTTGTGTCTCCCTTACTGCATCCTTGTTCTAAATCCCCATTCCTGAAGTCACTAACTGACCAAAGGAGGCAAACTAATATACACCCTCTTTCCCTAACATCATGTTCCTCTCTGTGTTGAGCAACCTCAGAGTGGTCTCCTGCTCCTGCTCTTCTCCTAAGCTGGCTGAGTCCTGAGACTCACTGGCATCCAAGAGGAGACCTCTGGTCACATCTGCTAAAGATGCAGATACCTGGCATTTTCATACAACACAGAGACAGCCTCAAAACAGTGTCAAAAGATTTAACTAATGGAAAAGGGATGGGTGGTTCCCCATTTTGCTTTCTGTTTCTTTCTGGGATTGTGGGCATCTGTTCCTTTGAGGTCCCTGAAATTGTATGCTCAGCAGGCCCTCCTGAGTTTTGCCTGAATGAATGCATAGCTATTCTTGAAGGTCTGCTTGCCTCCTGAGTCTTCCTTGCTGCTCTGATACAGCCAAAGTTAAGGAGCGGATCTTCTGGTCAGGAATAAGGTTCGGAGAAGGGAAATGAGCAAGGGTCCAAAACTCCATTGGAGACCTGGAAAAAAGGGAATTTATTAGAAAACATGCCCTTCCTCCTCCTAAGAGCTTTGAAATCTGCCTCCGAAAGAGATGAGGAATTCTCATCTGCCCTAACTTGAGTCAGAAATGTCTGCCAGCAGCTCGCTCAGGCACAAAGGACCAGGCACATCGTTCAAACTATCTTTGAACATCAAAGAGCCCATGGCCTTCTGGGTGAACTTGGAGGAAAGGGGAAACAGGGAAGCTCAGGGCCCCTGTGTTGATGGTATAAAGATCAAACAGGACCCAATGAAACATAATGCTTCCCTTTATCTCCTGACTCCAAGAGTCTTCAAACTGCCCGCCATGCCCCGAAGCTGGGGAATTAAGAAGGAATTGAGGTGTCTTTCTTTATTTGGGGAGACAGAACAATGCAGAAATATAACTCCTAAGAAAAGCCTTCTTAAAAAATCCTAGGATTTTCACTTTCCATGTTCTGAGGGCAGCTTTTTCTTCTGAAAAGTCTTACCCCATCATTGCATACCACTTGCTTCCTTCCCAAGGCCCTGGCCTCTCTGTCACTTTCTCTTGTGACTCAGCACCCAGAATAGTGCATAGCAGAGAGATAGCACTATGAGTATTTACAGAGTGAAAGAGTAATAAAGAAATTAGTGTCATCCAGCTGGTGTGGCTCAGGGATTGAGCATCAATCTATGAACCAATTTATGCACAGTGTCTGGTGCAAATGTTTGATTCCCCATCAGGGCATATGCCCGGGTTGTGGGCTCAATCCCCAGTAGGGAGCGTGCAGGAGGCAGCAAATCAATGATTTTTATCATTGATGTTTCTGTCTTTCTCTCCTTTTCCCTTTCTCTTGGAAATCAATAAAAAGTATTTTTTTAAAAAGAAATGAGTGTCAAATGTCTTATTTGAGGGGCAGTTGATAAGCACAGTCATTCTGCATTGTGTCCTTCTGCTCAATTTCAGTCACTCTATACTGTACACCAACCACATGCCTATGCTTGTGCGGAGGCAAGAAAAACTTCACCCACAGCACCTACACCATGAGCCTCTAATGTACCTAAAGAGATGACATGTGAACCCAATTACAAAAATGTGTGTGGATTTTCAAACTACCATAGAGGGAGCACTAGTTAAAACTGCCAGTTTCCCAAGCCCCACTCCCCAGGGCTTCTGATTCAGAGAGAGCCCCCAAACTGAAATTTGAGCCAACTCCCTATGCAACGCAGAGGCTAATATAAACCAGTCCACTCTCGATGAAACACTAACTTGTCGGGGGAAACAGACTCATGGGTAGGCATTGAAGACCTTGCCTGATCTTTTCGGTGGTCTTTCCCATTAGTCCTGGAAGCCTTTCCAGCCTCCTCCCATCCCCACTCCTGAACTCATTGGCGACTCTGAGCTCCAGGTTCCACATTATATGGGTGGCCCACTTGGGTGTCAGAACAGGCATTTCTGGCAAAATGACAAAGAAGGCTCAGCGAAACCACTGCACGGGAGCTAAGCAACATCCTGGGAGAACCCAGTCCATCCCCTCCCTCACAGCCCTGCTTTAGCTCTTCCGGGAAGTTGTAAGGGAAGATGCAGCCAGGCACAACAGGCTGGGTTGTCAGAAGTGAGGGGCACTGTGAGGATGGGCTCGCCCAGGTCACAGAACAACAGCCAGTGGTGGTAAGAAGACCTATGGGCAGGGCATGGAGGAACCATGCAGGGGTACACTCATTCATGAGCACTTTGGAGACAACCCTAGGAACTCCCAGAAACACTGGAGAGGAGGTGGTGTAGGGTCACGGGGTCATCAGTAGAGCACAGCCATTAAATTTGTGTCATTACTGCTTGTTACCCCAAGTGAACAAAATTCTAAAAATGCATCTCATCTCTAAGCTTCTAATATCCTTGCCATCAATAACCTATGATCCAGCAATAGTGTGTGTGGGTGTGGGTGTGTGTTTAATTGCTCTCCAGTTGCATTGAGGTAATTATTCTCTTTTGTGTGAAGTCACCAGCATCTTTAGAACAATATTTATCATTTTGATCAATACCTAGTTTAGAGAATGGGAATAATCCTGAAGTGCTATAGAGCTCTACAGCTGATGGTTTAGAAAAGAAAGAGTGGCAGTGGAGAATATAGCGAAGGGTAGTAGCAAGTGTTCAGGCTCTGGGTTTAGACAGCACTGGGTTCAAATTCCAGCTGTCACTTACTAGCTGTATGATCTCAGGCAATTACTTAACCTTTCTCAGTTCAGTTCATCTATGAAACAGAGAGTGTTGTGCCTACCTTGGACAGTTGGGAGACTTCGAGAGAATTTATGCACAGTGTCTGGTACAAATAGTTGATTAGTAGGCCATCACCATGTTGTTATGGAAATGCTTTCCATATGAAAGATCTTGAGACAACACTTGAAAGATGACTTTGACTATTCTAATGCTGAATGCATCGAAACTTGAATCTTATCTGCATTTGTATCCAAATTTGTGAAAGTTAGACAAGCATAGGAAATACAGAAAATGAGAAATGGGGAAGGATGCATTCCTAGACCTTAAAAAAGGCAGATTTCCAACATTTTAGGTCTGACCAGAGAAATTCTGCAGGGCTAGAATATGAATGGGCCAGATGATTTAACCAAGCTAATTAATAATAAAGTGTTTACTGAGTTATAAGTATAATAGCTATCAAAAAAGTTGGTTGATTACTACTGCTTGAGATAACACATACATTTTATGTTTGGCATTGGCCCTGTAAGCTCTGTTGGTGTCTTACCCCACCAACCCTAGCAAGCCTGAGTTCTGCCAGTTAGTCTTATTCTTTAGAGAAAAACAACTTCATTTGTTTCTTCTTTCCTTTCTCGTAGCATTTGTAACAGAGGAATTCGACCCAAAGCAGGAACTGAAGAGGGCAGTGGGGCAGCCTGAAGCTATACCACCTACCTCCAGGCTGGCTTAGACCTACATTTTTGGTACTAGTTGGGGGCTTTAGAAGCTTAGTCTGGGAGCTCCAGGCAATGGTTTGGATTGGGAATAGCAAGAAAAAAGATCACAAAATTATTGATGGCTCCAGCCACAGATGAGACAAAGGAAGTTTGCTGTTGAGAAAGCCAATTCTTCCAGACATGGGGCCTTAATGCCTTTGTTAGCACTGGGTACATCGGGTGCTGTCTTGGCATCTCTGAGGCCTTGCCTTGTGGCTGGCACAGCCCCCAGATCACTGCACTGCTCCTGTCCTCCCAAGGACCCCTGAATTCTCACCGGCTCCACACGGTGTTCTCATCCAGGCAGAAAAAAGAATTCTCATCTCTGTCCCCACTCTGCTCAAACTCACTCTGCCCACACCTCTCTCCCCAGTTCCCACCATTTCACTGGTCGTTCACTTCTGACTTAATCACAGACTCTTAAATCTACTTGTTTGTGACTCCCAGAGTGCCAAGCACAGGTGCTCTGTGTTTCTTGACTACTTCAATCAGTATTTATTAGGGTGCTCTGCCTCTGGAAAGGGAAGTCTCCACAATCATGAGTGCTTAATTTGTGCATATTCTTTTTCAGGAATGTAATTAGATACTTTCAAGTAAATAAATAGCTAAACTAGGTCAATACTATGTTTTACTAAGTTATTTAGAATGATATATAACAACCAATGAATTTATGGGAAAATTTGCAATTCAGATTTTTCTAATACAAAAAGCATTGCAAAATTAAGAGATCAAACCACAACAGAAAAATGTGCAAAGGGTAGGAATAGAGAGGTCACAGAAAAGGAAATAAAAATGGATCTTAAATATAGGAAAGTGGACTCAACCTCATTCATAATAAGAGAAAAGCAACTTAAAATGATGTCATCTACAGTTTTTTGCCTTTCTGATAGGCGCAGATAAAAAAATTTGATCAACATACCTTGTTGGAAACTTTGTGGACAAGGGTGTGGGAAAATGCAAGCTCATAAGTTGCTGGGATATAAATTGGTACAACCTCTCTAATATGTAATTTGACTATATCCATAGAAATTTCAACTATAAATACCTTTGACCTAGCAACTCCACTTGCAAGAAATTGCCAAACACATGTATTCTCACATACACATGAGATAATATAGGACAAGATTATTCATTGTATCACTGTTTATAATAGCAGGGAATTGGAAAAAGAACCTAAATGTTCATTAATAGGGAACATTGCTTAAGTAAATTATGGTACATCCATATAATCCTCCTATATAATAAAAGGCTAATATGCAAATTGACTGAACGGCAGAACAACCAATCGCTATGATGCACACTGACCACCGGGGGGCAGACGCTCAACTCAGGAGCTGCCCCCTGGTGGTCAGTACACTCCCACAGGGGGAGCACCACTCAGCCAGAAGCCGTGGCAAGCACAGTGGCAGTGGTGGGAGCCTCCCACCTCCGCGGCAGCCCTAAGGATGTCCAACTGATGGCTTAGGCCGGCTCCCCACCTAAGCCATCAGTCGGACATCCCCCGAGGGCTCCCGGACTGCGAGAGGGTGCAGGCTGGGCTGAGGAACCTCCCCTCACCCAGGGCACGAATTTCATGCACCAGGCCTCTAGGGGAATATAATGTTGCTATAAAAAAGGGAGAATAGCTCTTAGGGAAACTTTTTATGAACTATTAAGGCTATCATGTTAAGTGAAAAAGAGCAAAGTGCAGGATAATATATAACATATATTGTTGTCATCTGCACCCCAAAGCAGGGATATATACATGTACTTTTATATGCATGAAATATCTCCAAGGAAATGCAGACTGCTGCAGCCACTGTGGAAAACAGTATAGAGTTTCCTCAAAAAACTAAAAATGGAACTCCCATTTGACCCAGTGATCTCACTTCTAGGAATATATCCCAAGAAACTAGAAACATCAATCAGAAAGGATATATGCACCCTTCTTTTCATAGCAGCACAATTTACCATAGCTAAGATTTGGAAACAGCCTAACTGCCCATCAGCAGATGAGTGGATTAAAAAACTGTGGTACATCTACACAATGGAATACTACACTGGAGTAAAAAAGAAGAAATTCTTACCATTTGCAACAGCATGGATGGAACTGGAGAGCATTATGCTAAGCGAAATAAACTAGTTAGAAAAAGATAAATATCACATGATCTCATTCATTTGTGGAATATAATGAACAACATAAACTGATGAACAAAAACAGATCCAAAGACAGAGAGGCATTGATCAGACCGTCAAACCTCAGAGGGAAGGTAGGGGAGGGTGGGGGAAAGGGAGAGAGATCAACCAAAGGACTTTTATGCATGAATATAAGCCTAACCAATGGACACAGACACCAGAGGGGTGAGGGCATGAGTGAGGGGGGTGGAGGGCCAATGGGAGGATAAGGTCACATATGTAATACCTTAATCAATAAAGAAAAAAATATCTCCAAGGATACACAGAAATTTAACCTTGATTGTTTCTAGTGAAGCAAACTGGATGTCTGGGGAAGGGGGATTAGATGCAGACTTTTCACTGTGTGCCATTTTGTACCATTTGAATTTTGATCATCAAAATAAATAAAACATTTTAATCAAGTGCCCCAATTGTTGATAATAAGTGGCACTTGTATTGTGCTCTGGAGCCTCACCAAATCCCTGTGGAAGTAGGATGGCACCCAAATTTCTGCCAGCTCCACAGTCACCCCCCAAGCAGTTGCAGGGACTCAGTGCCCCCAGGTGCCCCGTCATTTCTGAAAGCTCTAGAGGTGCCTTTCAAACCAGTCTGCATCCATGCTTTTGCTCCCACTCATCCTCCCACCCGCCCATGCTCCCTCCAAGAAGGCCTCTTGGAGTAGGCTTACCTCAACCCTGCCATTGTCTGTTTCTCCCAACATCTCCTTTCCCTGGAGGCCAGGTCCCTGGCAAGGCAGGAGAAGAGCCAGCAACCCTGCTCCAGGATGCATTTGTCTCCCTGATCCTCAAGCAGCTCAGAGTCTCATAATCTCTCAAATATTTCTATCAGCAACTAGTCCTAACTGCCAGTCTGTAAAGATCCAACTGCCTCCACAGGGCTGACAGGAAACAGATTCCCTGACACCCATCTACCCTCCACTTTTTTTCGGAGTGGAGGGTTAGATGGTAGAGGGGTTTCTTCTTCTACCATAAATTCCTCTCTCCTCCCTCAAGAGCAAAACAAACTTGAGTGGTATAGGGTGGTAGAGAACAAATGTGACCTATAACACCTACCAGTACAACCTACAAACAATTTTTGATATCTACAACACTTAAAAAAAACACAATTTTGGACAATTTATTCCTTGCAAGAACTGTCACCTTGAGTTCTTCCTTGATATTTTCCACTACTCTGATTCTGACCCTTATTAGCCCAAATTCATGAGAGCTACTGTTCTGCACTTGCCTTCAGCCCATCTTGGCTCCACCCTACACTCTGATGCTGTAGAATCCTTCCTAAAACACTCAGGTGGATCACATCTGTAGAATTGAGTGTCCTGAGACAATCATACTTTTCAAAGAACCCTTGAAAGTTAGAGTCCATGCAAAGAAGGCTGGCTGGGTTGATCAGCCTGGAAAATGTCTAATGCATTCAACATGCTGTGTGGAAGTTGCTGGGCTGAAGTGGGAGAGAGGCATCCATAAGGTAGAGCCTGCAGGACAATGAAGACTACAACACTTTTACACACCATGGCTGCCATATAAGGCGTCACATGGCCCATGGCATAAGCTATGTGCAGACAACATGCTATGGAAGTTCACAGGAGAGAGAGGTTTCATCTAGCTGGAGGGATCAAAAGAAGTTCCCGTAGCTGCAATAAAATATGAAGTGGGTCTTGAGAAAATGGTAGCATTTGCATACCCAAAGAAGGAAGAGAAATGCCTGGGCCAAGCCAGAAAGAAACATCTGGAACATCTGGTGGTCGGCTCGACTGGAACACAGAGCCAGTGAAGAGTGAGGTGGGAAATGAGCCTGCGCTGACACTCAGGTGGCTCCAATAATGATAATGACTACCATTTGCATGGACCTTTATAATTTCTGTAGCTCTTTCCTGTGAATTGTCATCTGACCTTCACAAGGACCCGACGACATAGAAATTTTCATGTAAAGAACCTAGGCCTCAAAGGTAGTTTGAAGTAACTCCCCCAAGGTTACTCAGGGGCAAAAGTTGGTTGTAAGTTGGGAAACTACAGAGTACTTTGCATGCAAAGGCACTAAAAATACCACAAATATATGTTGGTTGGCCCCCAATTGCCTGAGGCTAACTTTAAGTTTGTTCGCTTTCATAGTTTTAACATTCCCCTTAAGTAAATAATTTTCTAAAATTAATTTGCATTATGAGTCATTTCTTAAGGTTAAATTACTTCAGGTGAGTTTCAGGTTAAACTTCAGCCTTGATCCTCTAAAAATTATTCAAATTGAGAATTACTGGTAGGTGAATTCTGTCTATTCCTTTAAGCCAGCTCACCTATGCCAGTGTTTCCAGTCTTATAATTTTTACAGCTGCTCTGAAGCCCTTAGACTAATCTATAATAATAAGAGCGTAGTATACTAATTAGACTGGACAACCTTCCGGACGAAGCTGGGGCTGCGAGAAAAGTCCTGGTCCCGGGTGCCAGCGGGAAGCCAGAGGGAAGCCGGTGCTGGCAGTCAGGTGAAGAAAGGCCTACTCTTGCATGAATTTCGTGCATCGGGCCTCTAGTTAGTATGATAAACAGGGAGACGTTTTATCTCCCCCCCCCCTTTTTTTTTAGTTTTGGTTTTTGCTGTTTTGTTTTGTTTTTTAATGAGGATCAAAAGACTTAAAATGACTCCAATATACCTTTAACAGACAAGTGAATGAATTTCTTTATTACTTCTTTCCTGAAATTTCTCCACACTGAGGGGCCACTTTAAACTGGGCTGATATAACTAACCTGGTCCAATAGTGAATAATTGCTTCCTATGCAATGCCTATTGTTAGGTAGCGGTTTGCTTTTAGTATTTACATTTTCTGTTTCCTATTTGTAAGTAGATTTTTTAAATGTATTTGTTTTATTTTGTTTTAGTTTGCCTTGCTTTGTTTGGGGCCAGGGAGGGTTGCTGAGTAAATCACTACTGTAGAGAACGTGCTCAACTCTAAAGGGTGAACCCCTCCCCCACACTGGCATCGCTCCCCGCCCAGGTCCTGGGTGTTCTGAAGATGTTTGCCAAGTGAGAGACATAATCACACTTGTGAACCTAGGATTTTCCACAGCTCAGTGCTCTAGAGCAGTGATGGCGAACCTTTTGAGCTCGGCGTGTCAGCATTTTGAAAAACCCTAACTTAACTCTGGTGCCGTGTCACATATAGAATTTTTTTGATATTTGCAACCATAGTAAAACAAAGACTTATATTTTTGATATTTATTTTATATATTTAGACGCCATTTAACAAAAAAAATCAACCAAAAAAATGAGTTCGAGTGTCACCTCTGACACGTGTGTCATAGGTTCGCCATCACTGCTCTAGAGCTTTCTTCATTTTGTGATACAAAGAGAAGCACTTGGAGGCAAGGATGCTTATTCATTCATTGTCATGCCCTTTACAGGGCCCAGCTGTAAACTATATAGTGGATTCTTGCTATTCATGGTAGTTATGTTCTATAAAGTCACTGCAAACACTGAACCAGTGAGTACGGAACCACTGTTCCAAGGGGAAATCCTGGGGTGGATTCCTGAAAGCCTCTGGTCATAACATTTTCATCAACCAATTCATATATGACCTCATTTTATATTTGGTTCAGTGTAAAAGCACCTTTTTAAATACTGACGGTTGATTGATTAATATAACGCATGGCCAACAGCATGGTAACTCACCCCGAATGAGGCTTATCTAACTCATATCTTCTCCGAAAGGGACATCACAGCTTTCCTGTGCTTGGGAACAACAGATGGCTCTCCAGCTCCACACTTGGGGGCCACTTTAAACAGCAAAGTCACCAACAAAAATGCAGGAAAATGTGGCACTAAAAAGATCACAGAAAGGATATCTGTTTACAGTATCAAACCAGAAGGCAGAGGGTCACCTTGCTTGACCTCAGCTGGGAACATCAGACAATCCAAGTATTTCACTGCGGCATGTCCATAAATGTCCACTAGTATCCACCTATGTCCACAGCGAGTATTGATTTTGGTTCACAAATACATTTTGGCAAGTATATAGATTCACAAACACAGAATCTGCACATAACAAGGATCAACCAAATACTGAAAGTGTGTGTGTGTGTGTGTGTGTGTGCACTTTATGGAAAGAACTCGGAATTCTCTCTGAGTTTGGGCCATGTTGGGCCTGTGTGCCGCAGGATCGGGACCACTGCTAGTCTATAAGCTGCTTTCATGTGGCGCCCCCTCTGGGCAACCTCAGCCCCACAGCACACAGCCTGGGGAACAGACACAGCAGAGAAGAAAAGAAAACCTCTCCCAGGGGAGTGCAGCTTTGCCTCAGCAGCCAGGCTTTGCTGACAGAGCACAGACAGGATTGCAGTCCCTTCTCACCCCCTGGGCTATGCAACCTGCAAAAGCGAACTTGCTGGCCTTATAGAAGAATGCAGTAGGGGCAGGCCGACTTTGTCTCAAAGCAGAAATTAATCCTTCACATAGGCCCTGTCAAGGGGCCACCAAGGGGACCTCTATGTCAGCATTTCTGATCTCTGACTCGCGTTTTGCTCCAGGCCTTGAGTTTTTTAAAAGCTCCTGTATCTTGTTTCCTAGGGCTATTGTAACAAAGTACCACAAACTGGGTGGCTTAAAACAACAGAAATGTTATCTCACAGCTCTGGAGGCCAGAAGTCTGAAATCAATGGTCGGCAGGGCCATGTTCCCTCTGAAGGCTCTAGGGAAGAATCCTTCCTTTTCTCTCCAGCTTCTGGTGGCTCCCAGCATTCCTTGGCATTCCCTGGCTTGTAGCTGCCAAGACTGCTTGTAGTTTCAATCTCTGCCTCATCTTCATGGCCTTCTTCCCTGCATGTGTCTCAGTATGACCTCTCCTCTCCTCATAAGGACACCAGTCATTAAATGTAGGGCCCACCCTAGTCCAGTAGGACCTCATCTTAACTAATTATGTCTGCAAAAACTCTATATCCAAATAAAGTCACATTTTAAGGTTCCAAGTGGACATGAATTTTGGGGAAACAATATTCAATCCACTACCTCCCCTATAAATGAAGTCTGGGGGGCACAATATTGGGGACCCTTTGACCAGAGCTCTGGATTTCTCTCACAGTCTCCATTACTGCATTCCCCCCAGGTTTAGGTTTTCTTTCGTCCTCTCCAGATTTAAGGGTTTTGAATTAATGGTAGTTAAGGAAAAGAACATCAAATGGCAGGCACAAGAAAAACACTAAAAATATTTCACCTTGAACGTTTATGCAGATATGCACTTTCTCAATATCTTAGAGTTTGCCATGACCCAAGGGCAAATTCCAGGGGACACCAATAGTCTGGGCTTTAGAATTACCACAAAAATAAAACAGGAGGTTAGACATTAATGACCCCTTTGGCCACAATATTTCCCACAGACTCAGGAACACAGGCACTGCACCGCTTCCCATCATAACACACTGTGTTCTGACTCGCTCTGTAAGAGAGCACACCCTTTAGTCTACTTCAGCCATCAGAATCTTGACCATGATACTGACATAAGTCAAGTCGGTACAAGTAGACCTCTACCTACAATCGTCCAACAATAACTAAAGTCTAATGGCAACAAAATAATTTTTTAGAATAATCAAATCCAACACCCTGTATAATAACTACCAGACACAGTTTACTTCACAAGCTTTTTGGGCTGCTTAGCATCCCTCCTCCTCCAGTAGCTCATGAGTGACAGGGGGGGTTAACTCCACCCCTGCCTCCAGGCGGACATGTGAACTGAGCCTGGCCAATGAATACACTGAATTCTTCAAGCAACAGAAATTGGGTAAAAGATGGATGTCAGACACATTGAGGGCCAATGGAAAGCATTGTGACAGTTTATGGGGCTTGGAGGAGAAGGCCTGAGCTAGTCCTGTTGGGTTTGTGGAGCTGCTAGCTGCCACATTGCCACCATGGAATTACTTCACAATGAAGCCAAGATGAAGAACAGAAGAGTTGAGGAAAGAGTGTAGAATAAGAGTTGATGGCATCATTTGGGCCCTGCATCTAAGCATAGCTGAAGCTGGGACAGAATAAGCTCCCTTTTTCGCTCATTTGAGTTAGGTTTTGTGTCATCTGCAGTATCTCAACTGATATGGCATGACACAACCAACCATATACGACAAGTATGAGGACTTATCCAGTAGGTTCTGACATCAGGCTCCATTCCTCACGAGGACAAAGAAGATGATTCTGAGCTAGTGTGGCCGACATCCCCCTGATCACCCATTTGGGTCCCTTTCTCTGGGTCTCACATTGCTCTTATTCTACTTGGTCTCATCTTCTGTGGGGTGTTTGTTCTTGATCATTACTCAGTCTTTGCTTATATATTGGGACTTTTAGATTCAACTCCCACCACAACCCAAGTAGACAGAGAGAAAACGTAATGTAGTTTGCCAACAGCTAATCTGATCTTTCTCCTCTGGAGTTTCCACCTAATGGTTAGCAAGAAAAATTAACTAAACCCAGTTTAAACTTACTCTGATCCAATCAGCCATACAGTTTCTTTAGGAATACACAAACTCATTTGGACAAAAATACTCAGTTGCTAACACAGCACTTCTCCTTCTCCTGCTTCTCTCCATAAGATGATCTCTGGATGCATGAGAGGAAGGGAGCTTGCTCACCTATATGTCAATGTAACTATATCAGAGGCCTTGGCTTTGGCATTCTCAACCCCCTCCAGTGTCTGGATACTATCCTTTTTCTACCCAGGAGAAATCTACAGAGCAGATCTCTCCCAGGTCTTGTTTATCTTGGTCAGAATTAGCATCCACCTCAGATTGCCCTGGCATCACCTTGGCTACCACTAGTGACAGGTGCTGCACCTTTGCCCACCCACCATCTAGTTCAGTGCCCTGAAAATCCAATGCTAGTCTCTACAATGGGCGACCATCTCCATTTGCCATAGTGGATGCCATGGCAGGCCCCTGGCTGCCAGCTCAGTGTCCACACCTGATGACCAAAGGCATTGAGAAAGCAAGCCTACGGGGCCTCCCAAGGCCACCTGTGCCACAGGTTGACTTTAACGTGGCTGTGACCCAGGCTGGTCTGTGGCAAACTCTGTTTTCAATGTGTCACTCATCCTGCCTGACCCCCCACCCAAGTGTAAGCCTGGAAAACACAGTCCAGCCAACATAGGCTCAGCTGTGTGCCTGTCCTCACTCCTTTTCTTCCCCTGTCTACATTTTTCAAGCAGAACACGTACTCTGCCTGTACTTCAGAAAAGACATGCTCTGATTTGTAGTTTGCTTCTCCCTGATCACTCCCTCTCCACCAACTCCAGCTAAGCCTGGCTCTCCTCTCTGCTGTGGGGAAACCTCCAAGCTGAGTTGTCCAAGCTCAGTTGCATCTTCAAAAAAAAAAAAACACAGGATGCTGCCCTGGCCAGTGTGGTTGAGCATTACCCCATGCACCATGAGGTTGCCAGTTCGATTCCCAGTCAGGGCACATGCCCAGGTGGCAGGCTTGATCCCCAATAGGAGGTGTGC
Source organism: Myotis lucifugus (assembly GCF_000147115.1). Taxonomy (NCBI): domain Eukaryota; kingdom Metazoa; phylum Chordata; class Mammalia; order Chiroptera; family Vespertilionidae; genus Myotis; species Myotis lucifugus. The sequence goes on from NW_005871074.1 coordinate 10,512,220, forward strand.
AGGAGGCAGCTAATCGATGTTTCTCTCTCACTAATGTTTCTCTCCCTCTCCCTTCCTCTCTCTAAAATCAATTTTTTTAAAAAAATTTTAAATGGGGGGCGGGAGGTAAAGAAGTATGACTACTTGTTTTTCAAGACAATGGTCTGACTTGCACAGCTATTTTATTGTTAAAGGATCAGATTCTGAATGTCAACAGCTGAATATAAAGTTGTTCTTCCTCTTCACATTCCTTCAACAACTTTTCTCATTTCCTCTGTGGCCTCCCATCCCCAAACAGGAGAATGTTTGGGCAGATTAGAGACGGGCGGTCCAAAAGAACATTGTGCAATGATGAAAACACTCCACATCTGTGCTCTTCAAAACAGAAGCTACTGGCCAGATGTGGCTACGGAACACTTGAAATGTGGCTGGGGGGCCTGAGAAACCGACTTTTTTATTTATTGCATTTTAATTAATCTACACTTACATAGCCACCTGGGGCCAGTGACTACTATATTGGACAGCACAGAACTTGAGTCAAGGTTTCATATCGTGACCGGAAAGGGGCATGGAGCAGATCTTTCTTGGGCCAAGTAGTGTGTGGGTTCTTGACTTCATGATTTTTAGAGTATGATTATTAAAGCAGAGGACAGTGAAACAAAAGAAGGGCTTACGGTAGAAGAAACAGGAGAGAGAAAGTCAGAAAAAATGGGGGCCTTGGAGACAGGTTGAGGAGGGTTAGCCTGGGACGGGCTGCCGCTCCCATTGCTCCCCTGGTTGCAAGTCTCGTGGGGTCCCTTAGAGTTTAGGAGAAAAACAGCAGAGATACAAGGTGTGGGTGTGCCCTAGCAAGAGCACACTGTGACTCCTTTGTCTTGAGGCTTTTTATCTCTTTGGCCAACAGGAATCCTAGGGAAGCTCTTAGGGGAGGGTCTTAACAGAATATTCATTAGCTTTTCAGCTGTGTCCTTCAATATGTCAATTCATTAAAATGTGTGTATAGAGGGGTCGGGTTAATTTCTGGTTAGTTTCATTTTTATAGAACATCATCAAAAATGTCATTGAAGAGGGACCTGGACCGAGGCCATTTTCTCCCGGGATGGTCTGGAATGTATAAACCATTTGCTCCTAAGCGTCCTTGGTTAGGGAAGATAAAACCTTGTGATTCATTAGCTGGCTTTAAATTGCTCAAATTGTTTGGCCTTCTTTAATTATTCTGTCGCAGTTTCCCTTATTCCACTTGCCAAGGAATTTCCCTAACTTCTTACTATCCTGCCACAATGTCAGCAAGACAAAAGGCACAGTCTTCACTATAAAACCGGGTGCCTCCCATTCCACTTGTGAATGGTGGTGTCGTTGTACAACCCTCATTCCAGTACAAGCACTCGGTGTGCTTCACTACCTCACACGCAGACCTTCCCATCTTCACCCACAGACGAGACAACGGATGCCTGGTTTTACAGCACTGCACATCTCACCATCTTCTAAGATCTCCTGCAAGCGGTGCATGCTGTTTCTAAGAAACAGATTCTTTTTTAGAAAGAAATTATAGTTGACACACAATATTATATTAGTTTCAGGTGTACAGCAGAGTGATTCGACATGTATATGCCTTACGCGAATGGACCCTCACAATAAGTCTAGTGCTCTTCTGGCTCCACACATAGTTATTACAATATTATTGACTTTATTCCCTGTGCGTACTTTACATCTCCGTGACTAATTTAGTAACCGGCAGTTTGTGCTTCTTAATCCTAGACCCCTGACTTTCTCATACAGAAATCTTCCTCGTTTTTCTCTCCTCCCCCCACCCCACTCTCCATTTTGAGAGTTTTTTTCTCAGTATCAGGGTGGCCAGCATCTCAGAAACCTTTAGAAGGCAGGTCAGTGAACAGAGGAAATAGCTCAGGAAAAGCCTGCTCCCCTGGGGCTGCAGGTCATAGGAGAAGGGCACCCGCTGGTTTGGCTTATTTTCGTTGGGAAGTGTCTGTCATCTGGCCTCCTTTGGAGTCTGCCTGCCTGCGCCCAGAGGAGTGCTGGGGGCTCCTGTCTGTATTCATGGAGGCTGCGTTACAAGATAATCCGGGGGAGCTGGGAAGGCCATGAAAGCAGGGGGAACCCCCTACCTTATCCCCCAGTTCTGAATTATGAAACAACAAAGTCACTGTGCTGTGCTCCTGGACTCACCCAGGGACAAGGGTCGGGAAGGAGGAGGAAGAAAAAAGCACCCTCCACACACAGGAGTGCGGCTCGCAGAAGCGGTCCCACTGCCAACGGCACACTGGTTTGAGGAAGAGTGATTGTCAATGGCAATGAGAAAAAAGCATATTTGTACAACTTTCCAGCACTTTCTTGTACAGCATCTCACTTAAACCCTCTAACGCACACAGCATATTAAAGCCCTGGATTGTGGGAAGTGGAAGTTGAGTTTCTGCAGAGGTCAGTGTCCTGTTTGAAGTCACACAACAGGAACTGATGGGGCATGTTGACTGTCCCCTGAGTCCTGGGTAGCACGGGGCTGGGGACAGGTACAGCCACAAAGATGGGGGTGCCAGGCATGATATGTTGGAGGGACAGGGGGAATAGTCACCGGGAAAAACTCTTGAGAGGACATAAGACATATTCTAAGCCTGAGCCGGCACTAAGCTTGACAATATTCAGTGAGCAATACCTCTGCCCTGCACACTGCCTGCTACCAGCCCTTGGGCAGAAACACAAAACCCCTATGGTCACAAGACATTTCTCAATCCGCTGAGTTATTTGTATGTGCATGACCTCATCTGATCTTCACAGCAACCCTGAGATATAAGGAGCCAATCAAGCATATTATATCCTTGATGGTAAATATACAATTATATATTATAGAATATAATTAATTTATAATATAAGGATGTTATATAATGTAATATAGTATCATATAACATAATTAATATAGTATAATATAATCCTATAAAATAAAGAGCTAATATGCAAATGGTCATCATGCCCTCACACCCTCACATCACACCAGGGCGGGGGGACCTGAGGCCACACCAGGGGACCTGAGGCTGCTCTGGGGGATGTGAGGCTGCGCCCCTCACCTGATGAGGCTTGACGGGGGACCTGGGGCCTTACCCCCCACCCCAGCTCCAGGCCAGGGGACCTGAGGCTGCACCCCCCGCCCCAGCACCAGGCCAGGGACCTGAGGCTGCACCGGGGACCTGAGACCACACCCCCCACCTGGCAGAGCTTGATGGGGGACCTGAGGCTACACCCCTTGCCCTGCGGGGCTTGACAGGGGTAGGGTTGGCTGGATCTGGGTCTCGCGATTTCGAGGCATGCTCGGGTGGGCAGGGACTTGACTCTGAGTCCTGCGGCACAACCCAGACTCTGACAGGAATGAGATTTTCATATACATTTTACTAATTTTCTTTTATCTCTGACACTTCTATTATAGAGAAAGAGCAAATAGCAGTACTAAAATATTTCCTCTAATTAATTCCCTTTTAATGTGCACGAATTTTGTGCACCTGGCCACTAATGTAATATAATATAATATAATATAATATAATATAATATAATATAATATAAGCTGCAACTCAGAACGATGCGGAAACTTACTTCATGTCAAACAGCCCAGCGGTGACGTGGAGGATTTTACCCCCCACCCCAGTTTATAGACTGGGGCACTCCCACTGCATCAGTGTCCTCTGCCAGGGACAGCACTGGTGCAGACCCTTCAGGCTTTTTGTCCCACCAACTCAGCACTTCCTTCACTCTGCTCTGTGCCTTGCCTCCTCTCCAACCATTGCAGCAGGAAGGAGTAGGTGCCTGTCTGATCAGTCCCCAACTAGGTGGTGCCCCTTCTGAGTGCCTGCCCACAGGGAGCCTGCACCCCTGTCCTCTCAGTGGCCACAGCCAGCCCAAGCTGCGAGCCTGTGTTGTGTGAGCAGGGAGCCCAGCCTGTGCCAGGCCTACCCGCCCATTTGCAGGGACATGTCTCCCTTAGTCACCACATTCTCTTCCCTCAGGACTGCTCTGCAGAGCTTCTCACTAACAGACTGCTGGGCCAGGCCACTCTGCAGCCAACCGCTGCACCCGGAGCCTCCCCAGGAAGCTGTCTGCAGGAGGAAGCTTCATTTCCTGAAGGTGCCATCACCCAGGACACACCCTCCCTGCTCTTCAAGTGCCCCAAGGTCTGGGCACCGTGAAGGGTGGGCCGCTGCTGTCTGAGGAGAAAGCATACCCAGAAAGCTCTGGGCCTGCCAGCCAGCTGCATCCCCCAGGCAGGTGGATCCAGCGGGGGGTGCATTGTCTCAGATGGAGGTGTTCTGGGAAGAGGCTCAGAGTTCCTGGAGCATCCTGGGTACTCTCTGTTTTGGCTCCCCTGAGTACCCAGGGTGCTCTGGGAGTACACAGGTGCCTCAGGCCTGCTTCCTTGGAGCTGCTCACGGGGAGAGAATGGAGCCTCTGCAGCCACACTACCCCAGGCTGTTGACAGGAGGCCTGTAGAGAGGCAAGGAGGGGGCGTGGAGGCACCAAGGCCTGCATCCCCCCTGCCTGAGCTGGGTGCCCTGAGACAAGCCAGGCCAGTCTGGTCCTCAGGCCACTTCTCTGCCCCTCACTCCTTCTGCACAGAGAGAACATAAATGCTAAACTAGCAGCTCTCATCTATGCACCCATTCACTGAGTATCCACTGTAGGCCAGACCCTATGCTCGGAGCTGGGAACATGCTCAGGAGCAAACTGGCAGGGCCCAGCAGTCCGTCCATTCATGTCTGTGGACTCTGCGTGATGAACGCATGCCCTTTGCTCAGGGCTGCTGTGAGGTGCTTGAACGAGATGGCGCAGAGTAAGCACTTTGTACACTATGAAGGGATTATCCAAATGTCGGGGCTGATTTGATTATAGCTGTGACGGGAGCAGTGCTCTGCAGGGCAGCTCCCAAACGGGAAGGGAGGACACTCCTGTGTCCTTAGGAAGAGCCCCTGAGTCCACCAGGGAGAAGGCACTCACTAAGAACAGGACAGAGATGGGCGACAGTGCACAGACACACCCACTGAAGAGCCCGGACCTGCTGACAAGGGATCCCCCAGGCTCTGGAGGGGAGTGTGGGCCTTTCAGAAAGAAACTATGCTAACCAGATGCATGGGGGTCATTTGTTCAGGCAGTAATGATCTTTCCAATGTGAAAAAGCAGAATTTCTTTATAATTCTTATAAAGAAAAGTAGTTGTTTTCTCCAGGTCACAGTCTCCCTCTTGCCTCCTGACTTAGACACAGGATTTCCTGGAACTTGGCTTCCATTTCTCTGTCCTCAAAGTGTGTGTCAGCTCTCCTTCCACTGCCCTGAGGCCAAGAGGTGTATCATTTCCTAAAAGTTCTTCCACATTTCTGAACTCAACTTTTGTAAAAAATGAGGAAATTCTGCCAACATCCCCTCCAAGCCTCACCACCCAGGGGAGTTGCATTCTTTCAGGCTGAATCCTTTCCACGTCAGTGAGTCATCTTTAGGAGAACTCAATACCTTCGCATCTTCTCTGCCCCAGACCTTGCATGGAGAGATGGAGAGATTTGGGGCCATAATAATTTTCTTGTTCTACAGAGCAATTCATTTCCAAAGATGAGATAATCACTTGAAAATACTAATGTGGACGAAAAAGAGGCCACATTAAAACCTGACAAGCTCAGGGGAAGGCAGCATGATGTGTCTTACAAACTCAGAGACTGTAGGTAACCACATCACAGGTACTTGAGTCCTAGGCCTGTAGGTTCTTTGACAAAGGTCAGTCTTTACCTAAACTGAGCCTGTAGATTGTCTTTTTGCATCTAAGATAACATACCTTTGGAATGTCAGAGTAATCTCATTTTCCAGACCCCTTGGGTCACACCTACCACACCAGAGCACAAACCCACAGAACTCCTCATTGTTATCGTGTTCCCCAAATACCATCTCCATGTGCTGTACATGTTCATTCTTAACTATCGTGTACCACCAATGTAAAATAGGTATGTGTCTCTCCATTTTGGTTTTTACCCAATCCCAGAGATTCCCTGATCCCCTTTGCTGGCTCCAGCCCCCTTAATCTACCACCAGTGGATTTCATGTAACCCTCCTCATACTTACTCCTTTTGTGCTAATGTATAAAATAAGCTGCAAAACTGCCAGTCTCCAGAGTATTTTCTCAATCCATTGAGGTTTTCCTTCCCATCAATTGTCATCAGCTTGGCCCAAATAAACATAAAAATTCTCTACAAGTTTGGACATTTCTTACATTGACGCTAATCACCACTAAAAGGTCGACAAAAGTGAATGAGAGCTCCAGGGCTGCCTAAGAAAGTGCTTTGCCAAAAGACACACACACACACACACACACACACACACACACACACACACACACGACCTACATGCGCATTCTCTCCCTAATAAAGCCATTTGGGAAGATGATGGATTTAAGATGCCTTTGTCAGGGCCCCAAAGGTGGAATCCTCACCTCTTTCCTGGCACTGGTGGAGAGATAAACATTCCGACAGTGGAAGGCAGTGTGGTGGGGTGGAAAGAACATTGGGCTGGAAGTGAGATCAGGTTCCAAAGTCCAGGTCCTCCTTCACTAGCTACATCACTCCACCTCCTGGGCTTTGGTTTCTTCAGGTAGAAGTCCAGAGGGTATACACAAAGCTCTGTAAGATTCACCCCAACTCTGAAAGTCCATGACTGATACAACAGTGACTCAGGCCTCTCAAATGGAAGGGAAAGAGAATTGCTCACTGCCTCGTGATCTGGTATAAGGCCACTAAGGGAGAAATTTAAATACCATTCTCCAAGGAACAGAAAAGAGTAGAGGCCTCCTAACTCAAGGAGTCAAGAAAGGCTTTATCTTCTAGTACCTTCCACAGTACTAGCATCTCAGTCACCCAGACAGCCTGGCAAGGCTCTGACATCTTGGAGTGCCTTTCTTTGATCTGAAATGGGACTACATTTTGTCTTCACCAGGACCCCAGGCACATGCCGAAGTCACAGGAACAATGGATTGGACTGCTGGCCTGCTTCCCCATTGTTTTGAACAGCAAATCCTCCTCGGTTTTAAAACGGGCCTCATGAGTCAGAATTGAGGGCTGCTGGAATGGAAACACTTTTTTCTGTTCTCTTTTTGTAGGGCCTGGATCTACCAGATGACAGCCACCATCAAAGATCAGTGGGCACCAACCAGCTAGCTCCCCCAGGCTGATAAGGAGATGAGTGATGCTTTTCTGAGGAAGTTACAGATCGATGGGGTTTTTCTATCAGCTTAGAAGTCAACCCTGTCAATCCATTGCTCAACCTCCAAGCTGTAATTGGGAACAGATGACTTCGCTCACTGACAGGCTAAATAGAAGCAGGACGTTCCCACTGCTCTTGTGCATCATCAATTAGCTCTCAGATAGAGAATAGGAGCTTGTCAGGGAGGTACAAAGCAGAAAGAAGCCCAGGGGTGAGTCAATTCTCAGGGGGGCCTCAGCCTCAGCCAGAGGGATGCAAGCTCTCCAAAGGCTCAGACTGGAGAGAAGGTCTTGAGAGCAAAGCTAACTGATGTAGAGGACCTGCTCCTAAAACTAGCTGAGATCTTTGGGACCGAAGTAATCACACTGCCTGCAGCCATCTCGTACGGCTACATCTCAAATACATATTTTTTCTTGTGACTGTCACCCAAGTGACAACTTATGGATGTGCCATTGGCTATTGATACCCTGAGAGGGATGACAGTATGGCAGCAGCCTCTGAGTAGCTGAGCTCTTCCCCTGGGGTTCACTGAGATTCTTCTTACATGGGTTTCCCACCCCCGTAGTGGTCAGAAAAGGCCTTTGCAGAGCTCCCAAAATGCCAGGATTTCCCAGTCATTGGGAAGCAGCCAGCCATGAACAATGAGAGATAGCAAGAGGGAATCTGGCCCCTCTTCCCCATGGTGCCCTAGTCATTGTTAGAGACTGACTGTGCGTCCAGGAAAGGATGGATGTCTCTATCAAGGCCCAGAGAAAAAGAAACTTGGCTGGGAGGCCTGAACTGAATACGGTTAAGTCTCCCATTAGGGTCTCCCTTTAGTGTCTCCAGAGCTCTCCCTATGCTGGAAGAGGCTTGGGTGGAGAAGGTGGAGGGGGAGTTCCTATAAGCACCCTTCTCACTTCATAAGCATGTTTCACTCAGAAGCCCTCTATGGCTCCCTAACAGAATGTATTCCAACTGCTCCCTGGATTAAAGCCTCTCAAATCTGGCCCTACCTGACCATCCCAACATGTCTGCCAGCATGGGGCACAAAGGTGATCTCAGCTAGCATGCTTCCTCACCCCTGCTCATTCCTCAGTCCAGGCCGATGTTCACAGGTTCCCATCCTTCAAGCCCTCACCCCCACTCACTACACATGTGAACTCTGCTCCCTGGCCTCCACCCCCATGCAAACCAACCCATCCTGAAAGCCACATAAGACCCAGCTCTCCCAAGAAGTGTTCCCTAACCATCCAGCTTACACTAATCTACCTCTGCTCTGAAGTACTCTAGTCCTATTGGAGGAACTTGAAGTCCTAATGTAGCCTGTGATTGATAGTTTTATGACTTCTATTAGACTATAAGCTTTGAAGGGGAGAAAGAAACCCTTTGCACTTTTCAAAATATCATTTTTATAAATGAATGGACTCTAGACTTAATTACCAACCTCTGAGCAGCTTTACAATCTGGAACTGCTGCTCTGGGGTAGGATGCAGTTGGAGCTGCATGGTGAAGAGGTTTCTGCTTGAGAGCCCTTGCTCTGGCCTTGTACATCTCACCTTCAGCCTTGTGCCAGTTCCCTGACACAGAACTGCCCAGGTTGCTTCGGGTCTATAGCTCATCTGTGTCACTGCACCACTCTAGAGAATGCCAGTCACTTAGACCACAATGGGACTTAGGCCCCTAGAGTTGCTCAGTGCAGAACCCGCACAACCACATTTGGCTATACTGTGCAACTTCCTGTTGCCATGGTGACCAAAGGTCCATCTTTTTAGAGCTGTCCAGTTATGGCCACTAGCAAAGAAAAGGAGATCACGCAGAAGATGAGACGAACTCCGAGTTGGGTTGAACATTCAGCCTGGGGCCTGAGAAAGAGGCAGTTTCTGCTCCTCGGCACTCCATCCACGGTCCATGTGCCAGGAATCACATTGAACCACCGCCTGCCATCTGGTCCTACCCTTCACTCCCTCCTCACCATGAAGAAACTCTGGGCAAGGCTTTAGGCCAAACCAAGGACCTAGGGGCCACCTAAGATGAACCAGATTGCTGTTGCCTCAGATTCTGATCATTGCCACCATCTATTTGAAAACATAACCAAAAATATTAGAAACACCTGAATTTCAAGTGAGTTCCCAACTTCACAGCCCCTCTTCATTTTCTCTGCCCAGAGAACATCCTGACCTCATGGGCTGCCCACACACTTGTGGAGCCCATTGCCGAGGGACCAAGCCTTTAGTCATCCTATTAAGAGTTTCCAGACAGTGCGTAAGCATGGGCTATTTTGCAGCAAGCAGGAAATTATCAGTAGAAGTGGAAGTGACAGGGTGTTTAGCAAACATTAAACCAAGGAAGCCTAAAAGGTCTTTGAGCATCGTTAAATAAACATTTAGGATGACTGAGAGGGCAGGATATAAAGTGGAAAGGAAAGTATAAACACTTTCTGTGGGTGGGGAAGGCTTTCTCTTTCTTCCATCCTCATCTGATCATAAGGCTATGAGGGTGCTAGGAGTGGCCTGAGTGAAGCTATCTGATGCTTAAAATTAAATTATCCTTTGTAAGATGGAGTACCAGTCATCAAGCATGCAGAGGAAAGGAATCATTTCTCTTTGTTTGTCTCAAAAGGTTTGAATCTGATATTCATGCCCTACGATGCTAAGCAGCACCTAGGTCTGAAAGGGTCCCAGGACCACACCTGACTCACGGCCTCACCCGCCAAGACACCTCAACTGGAATAAGCAACAAAGAAACCAGCATTGGGACCCAATGGGCACCACTGAGTGCCAAACACCTTATATAAGCTTCAAAACAATCCCTATGACCTAAGTATTTTTACAAAGGGGGAAACTGAGGCTGAAAGAGATGAAAGTCACATAGTGAGTGGCAGAGCCAGAGTTGAAACCCCAATCCATGCTTCTTCAGAGCCCACTCTTTCCACACCACCACTCTACATTCCCATGAAGTGCCATGAGAGGCTCACACCAGCCCCTCTCAAAGGTAACTCAAGGGAGAATAAAGACTGTGAGAGAAGGGGCATTGGAAAGCCAAGCCCAAAGTGACAGGAGCAATCACTAGAGTGACGAGGACATTGATGGCAGATTTCACAGACCTTGACAGCTTCAGGCAAACAGTGTCTGCTGGTCCTCTTTGCCTCTCTGAGGGTTCTCAGCAGCTAATTTGCGGGGGATTAATTTCTCACATGGCTCCAATCAACCCAGGGAAAGGGCAGTGGAGAGCAAGCTGAGTCAGAGGAAGGGTAGCCAGCCCACCAGGTGCAGGGGTGAGTTCTGGTAACCTCACCATCAGCAGAGAACTTGGAAGTCTTCCCTTGTTTCTGCCATGGGGGCTCAAGTTGGCTAATAATCTCCTTGCTTTTTAGATTTCCTTATTTCCCACAAACAGAAAACATAGGCATAAGGTTAGTGAGTGTGTCTACTTAGAATAAATCACACACACACACACACACACACACACACACACACACACACTAACCCCTCCATGAACAGCTAGGATGGCTGAACACCAGAGACCACACAGGCCCACCTCCCACCAAGGGGCCTTCAACTGTACCTTCTAGAGCTAGTAACTGGAGTACTTAAGAACTTAACATAGCAAAGCAAAGCCAGGCAAGTAAATGAATAATAATGCAATAAATGCAAGAGAAACATCAACAGACCAGATGCATCTAGCAGCGTCCTTCTCGGTGCCTCAATGACAGGCTATGCCATTCTCTGTATTAATAGACTCATCCCATGCCCCCAGCTCCCCTACCACCTCCATCTCCAAAGCTGCCCTGAGGCTCCCCATTCAGTAGTTAGGAAGAAGTAGCTGCCAGTGCCCAAGCTGCCCCTCCATCTGCCTTTCCAAGTCAGCCAGCATCTTGTTCTCTGCCCTCTCTCACCCTTGTCTCCCTACTCCAAGTTTTTGCAGCATCCCAGCTCTGGCCCACCTCATGGAGACTTCCCTCCCTTCTCCTCCGGCTTCCCACGTTGCTGCCCTCCCTCAAGGCCCTCTCCACCTTGCTCTTCATGAAGACTCCCTTGCCCACTGTAGGCCACAAGGACACCTCCCGCTGAATCTCTCTGGCCTTTTCAAGCTAGGAGGTTGGCTGCCTCCCTCCGTGCTGAGGAAATCAGTCTTGACTCTTCATTAAGATCCTAAAGCCTTGGAACCAGAGACCACAGCTGCTGTTTCGTTGCCACCTGGCACACGAGAGCATGTGCGTTGGTCAGGAAAGGAACATCTGTCCTTTCATGATTAAGCCAGGCAGGCGGTGATCGCTGCCACCGTGCGGGCAGCTCGGCTTGGCTCTTGCTGGATGGCCCCTTCCAGGGACTAAGCAAACACGCCCCAGGGGGCCAGGAGCTTTCACCAAACCCCGGCGCCTGTCCAGATGGGGAACAGCTTCCACTTTTACCTCCGAAATCAAACTTGGACCTCATTTTTGTTGTGTTGAACTAAACCCAGTGACACCGAGAAAAGGAAAAGAACTTTAAAATAGCATTCGCCATGACATATTGAATCAGTTACCAACTTCCACAAACGAGGTTTGAGCTTCTCCAAATCCAAGCTATTTTTGTAGTATAGTGGGACTCAAAGAACACACCATTTGTGTGATTACAACTGCTGGCAGGGCCTCGCTGAAGCCGGAACATGTGCGTTTGCTTCCCTGGGCTGGGATCTCTAACTCTTTTTGTTTTAATCCAATGACACATTTCATGTGTGAGGCCCTCTCCATATGGATGTTTTTCACAATACTGAAGAAGTTCCCAGGTTAGGAACTGAGCTCCACAAATCATTGGGAGAGAGGAGTTGGGAGAGCAGCCGGTTAGCAGTGAGGCCCGCTGTGAGTGAATGGGAGGCTGCAGCTCCTGGGCTAAGGTCTGCAGGAGAGAGCCTGTGGGCTCAAAATCCAGTCCTGCCACTTGGATCTGTGTGCGCTGGATCTGTGGGCACGTTACTGACTCTCTCAGTGTTTTCATACCTGTAAAACACACACACACACACACACACACACACACACACACACACACACTGTTTCCTAGGAGCTTCCATAACAAAATACCACAAACTGGGTGACTTCAAACAACAGAAATGTGTTCTGGAGGCTGGAAGTCCAAAATCAAAGTGTCATCAGGGCCATTCTCACTCGCAGGCTCTAGGGGGGAGTCCTAGTTTCTGGTTGCCACTGGCAATCCTTGGCTTGTGGTTGCATCGCTGTAACCTGATCCCCCATCATCACAGGGCCTTTTGCTCATGCCTGTGTCTCTGTATCTGAATCTCCCTCTCCTTTCTCATATAGAGACACCAGCACTGGGTCTGGAGCCCACCCTAACTCAGTATGATTTCATCTTACTTTGATTACATCAACAAACACCCTATTTCCAAATAAGGCTACTTTGACAGGGGGTTAGGATTTGAACATACCTTTTTGGAGACACAATTTAACCTACTCTAAGGGGGAAATAATTTATGCCTCTCTGTGTTTTGGGGTTAAAAACACAGCAAAATCACAGGTGCACAATTTTAGTCCCATGTGCATAATAATCTAGGACCCACTGAGTCATGGTAAACTTGAGCTGTACAAAGATGGATCCTAAAGAGCCAGAATGGGGGCATGGCCCTGCAGTTAGTCCCAGGAAGTGGTGTGCAAGGGGGCAGGTGAATAGTTGCAGTGTGTTATCTGGTGGTCCCTCTGGTTTACAGCAGGCTGCTGGGATTATAGGCAACACAATCTGGCTCCCAGGAAAGAACTTGACTGGGTGTTTGGGTGTTCAGCATGTGAGTGAGACCACATATTGCAGAATTAACGCAACAATCTAGTCTAGTCATACACACTGGCCGAGCACACAGGATGGGAGAGAAGAAACCTACTGAGCACAGAAGTACCCCTGGCTTAAGGACAGAAAGACCACTTGCTGGAAAGGACCAGAGACAGGTCATGAGATGTGCCCGCTATGGTCAATACTGGCGCTGGACTGAAGTTGGCCTGTTGTTTAGGGAAAATCCAGAAATGAGAGGGATTCCACAGACACAGCCATCACAGTTCTCTCCTAAAAGTTATGAAGTAGTGACATGCCAGCTCAGGGAACCCTGCTTCACTCTCAGTCTCTCTCTGTGGTCCTCATGTAAATCCTACCCACTATTCAAAGACCTGGTCCAGGAATCAGCTCCCCTAGATACCTTCCCTGCCTACTCTAACCTCCTTAGTCACCATATACTTGAACCATGCCATTTACTCTATAGAACCATTGCTTCTATAGGTTAATCTCTCCCCAAATGGACCACGAGTCCCTTGAGAGCATAGATCATGCCTTATTTTCACTACTGACATGAGCTCAAGTGTGATACTCAAGATAATAGTAAGTATTCAAAAAATACTTGCTATTAATTTATTTTTCACCTATCCTCCTTTCCATAATATTATAGATTTCAACAGAAGATGAAAACTGCATTTCAGGGAGTAGGGTGGGGAAAGGGGGGGCAGACAAGACACCTATATTAACCCTTAAAAATTTTTCTGTTTTCAGAAATTAATTATTTTAATATTACAGCAGGTTCCAATAACTAAGAATATCATACTATTCCATGATTGAATTGGAAGCCTCCTATCTGATTGGGGTAAAATCCCTCATCACCCTTAACTACAACTACTTATTGAGCAATTACTATGTGCTAGACACTATATTAATCATAGGCGATGTCAAGAGGAAGAGGTTGCTGCCTTTAGGAAACCAGCATGCATATTGGACTTGTTATAAAACCATATTGTCCAACTGAAGACATTCTGCACCCTGCTGACCTATTTGGCAGGGGTTGGCCATGGAAAAGAGCTGAGTCCATTTGCTGGAAAATGAATTAACCAGGGGGGAAAAGTTTTCTGAATTCAAAAGAGGACATGGATGATTTATATAAATAAATTTCTTCTCCAAGATTTGGAATTCAGAGGCCATTTGATCTTAGCTTTTAATTTGAGACATTGATTTAGTTGCTTGGCATGTTAGCAATGCAAAAGAATGGAATAGAGAGAGGTAATGGCAGACCAGGAAGAAGTCCAAAAGACTTGGCCACTTCACCTCTCTCTTCTTGCACACCACAGTGCAGGCACATCGTCAGTATTTCCATTATACAAAATGACTTTTTCTTGGAGAAGACCCAAGTTGTTCTTTGAGGGGAATTTACTATAACAAGATCAACAATGCAGTACTCTTTCTGAGTCATCTGATTGAATATGGACCTAGTTTCGTTGTACAGAGTCCAAAAGGACCTATGAATTGTAAGTGCCTAGATATACCATCTCCTGAATTAGTGTCAACTTCAGAATTAAGTCTATTTTCTAAGGTCTTCAACTAATATTTGCATATCATTATAAGTAGATAGGCCCATTTGCTGGGCAACATAAATTAGAATAATCATCTCCAGGAATTATGCTGAGTGTCAAGAACAGAAGAGTAGATCTCAACTGGAGAAGTGGGTATCAGGAACCCACATAGCATGCTACACCTTCCCACCTCAAGCAGGCCTCTGAAAAGATGATAGCCCCCCTCCCCAGCATGCGCATTTTCAAATAGCTCCTCAGGAGACCCAGCCACCTGTGGAGGGCCCGCAGCATTTGTGTCAAAGCATGATTGTTTTCCTAGCAGCTGAAGTGATAAGTAATTAACAAGATTGGTTCTCAGTTCTGCAAATTTTCTGTCCAGGAGATCATCAATAACAGCATAATGGCTCTTAGCCCTGAACAAGAAGATTCTCTGAAGGTAAAAATGATCCTGAATCTGTAAGGCAGGCCTCCCATGTCACCGTGCCTCTTTTGGAGATGACTGAGACAAGTCAACCTCTTTTGGCTTCAGTTTCTGTGAGAAGCTAAGGAGAAAATATGTATGTGTGAAAGCACTTTTCAAAGTTAGAGCGAATATTAGGGATTTTTGTCTGGGTGCCCAGAACCCTCGACAAAGTGCTATAAAGACCTCAGTGTGGGAAGACAGAGGGAGAACAGGCCTGACTATTTTGGACTCTGAACCTAGAGCACCCCTCACACAGTAGAGCAGGGGTGGGGGCAGTTTTCCTACTGGATACCTGGATGCCAGCATCAGCCCAGAGCAAAGCAGCGTGTTTTCAGTCTCAGAAACACGGCCAGGAAGTTCCCTCTCAAGGTGTCAGTGTTTAAAAGAACAGTGGAGCCTCGGGAAGAGCACTTTCCCAAGCTTCACCACGGCGGTGGATTTGACTTGATGAAACTGGATGTAAAACAGAAGTCAGATTCCTTTGACACGCAGGAGGTCAGCACAGCATACCAAGTGCTGCCTGTCAGCTTGTGAACATCCTCACTTGCCTGCAGCTCACCTTGTCGACTTGGGGAGGCAGCTCAAATCCTGCCAGATCTCCTCCCCCAGCATCTTCCACAGTTGGGCCAGGTGTGTTTTAGCTATGTGACAAAGGGCACCAGTTCCTCCTGCAGAACACCTGTCACCAAAGTTACAGGCTCGGCTGGTGAGAGACCAGTGTGGGTTCTAGTCTATCTAAGTTCCAGTTTATCCTTGATCCCCCCAATTCAACACCATCTTTCCAGACTGCCTGCCCTGCTGGCTTCAGGATCCAGTATGAGTTTCCGAAGCAACCACCTCTCCTGGAGCATCCACAATAGCCTGAGGCCAAATTCCCATAATAAATCCCTTGTGAATATCCATGGATGGTTCTTCTCTGATAGAACCTTGTCTGAGACAGGATGTGGGATCAGAAGGATCCAGAGTAACAGACCTTAAAAATGGATTCTCTGGCCCAGCTGGCATGGCTCAGTGGTTGAGCATCCACTCATAAACTAGGAGGTCACAGTTGGATTCCGGTCAAGGGCACATGCCCAGGTTGTGGGCTCGATCCCCAGTAGGGGGTGTGCAGGAGGCAGTCGATCAATGATTCTCTCTCATCATTGATGTTTCTATCTCTCTTTCCCTCTCTCTTTCTCTCTCTCGCTAAAAATAAATAAAACTTTTTTAATGGGTTGTCTGAATTAGGTCTGGCTTTTCTGGAATTGACTTTCTGATCTGACTTAGATTTAAAGTATTAGTGACCCTATTTCTAGGGGTAAAGGAACACTAGTAGTGTATGGTATTCAGTAGCAAAATAGTTACCTAAATTATCACTTGCAGATACTTATAATCAAGTGCCTATAGAAGGCAAGGCTTTTAGTAACCAAGAATTAGCAGCCAGTAAAAATTTTAGTGAGCCTAACTGGTTTGGCTCAGTGGATAGAGCATCAGCCTGTGGACTGAGGGGTCCTGGGTTCGATTCCGGTCAAGGGCATGTACCTTGGTTGTGGGCACATCCCCAGTGGGGGGGTGTTCAGGAGGCAGCTGATCGATGTTTCTCTCTTATCGATGTTTCTAACTCTCTATCCCTCTCCCTTCCTCTCTGTAAAAAATCAATAAAATATATTTTTAAAAAAATTTTTTAGTGAAACTAAGAAATACAGTATAACTGGATAATTGTTTCTAAATGCATTGGAGAAGTCATGAGAAAAAATGATGAGATCAAGGTTTTCAATATCCAGCTCAATGTTCATAAAAAGGGATTTGAAAGCTTCAATTATGGCCCTAAAATAAATCTACCTCCTGGAACCACCAGATTGGGATTTCTAAGAACCAAAACTAAACCCAAAGTCTAGTTCTGCAGGGAGTTAAATTGTACCACAGATCGCATTATCAACCTCAGAGAGTTTCTTACATTAGTTAGGGCACTGATTTTGAAGGAGTGGGACCCTGAAAATTGGGACAGAGACATACGGGTAGGTTCTAACCCCTCAGTCGGGCCGCACCTCCTTGCTAGTATTTCCACTCATCAGTGAGGAGGTTAGTCTTCCCTTGGCCAAAGAATCTACAATGACTTCACCTGAAGTGGCTGCCTTTCACCATCTCTCAATGCTTCTAGATTTATAGCCAGACACACGTCCACAGGCCCCAGAGGATAAAGTACAAAGTGCGATCCATGAGGAAGTATGATGTACACCAAAAGAATTGCATACTTTTGCCAATTTATGTGGACAAAAGCCTGGGAAACATGTGTGGAATGGCTCCTAATGGTGTGGGATCAAACTGGAAGGAAAATTAAGTCGGATCGCCTGGCCGGTGTGGCTCAGTTGTTGAGCGTTGGTCCATGAACAAGGAGGGCACATGCCCGAGTTGCTTGATCCCCACAAGGGAGCATGCAGGAGACAGCCAAGCAATACTTTCTTTAATCGATATTTCTATCTCTCTTTCCCTCTCTCTTCCTCTCTCTAAAAATCAATAAAATATATTTAAAAAAATAAAAATAAATAAAGTTGGATCAAGCCATTAAGCAGAGGTTTCAGATTCAATGTGCTGGCAGTGACTCTAACAATTTACTTGGTTGGTTGGCAGAAACCTGGATCAAAAGGTGGACCACATAAATGTGGGTAAAATGCCAAAATTTCCTTGGCAGAGTGTAGAGAACGGTAACTGACCCAGTTGCTGTTAGGGACCCCACAGCTCCTGAAGCCTCTAGAAGTGATAAAGATGAGCAACCTACTAGAGTCTTCCTTGATCTATATAAGCTAAAAGTTGTAGGTCTGACTTAGTCACAATAGACAGTCATGGCCACTGAGTTCATTCCCTATTGAAGTCAGTTCACAGTCCCAGAGACCCTGAATGAGAAGCACACCAGGTGTTCTTGAGGAGGGACCTGCCACACAACCAAAAAGCTGCATTGTGTATCTTCCTCTTAGTCTCCTCCAAAGGCACCCTTTGCTCGAGTGACTGGGCTTCAGGAAAAGGGAAATAATCAGAATTTGGGGACATTACTTGACAGTGACTTTGAACACTAATTCCTAGACACTCAAAACACCACAATGGTCTACTAGTCCGTGTAGAGGCTTATGGTGGTTGGAAAATCAAAGGAGTTTTGGCTCCTGTCCACCGCACAATGGGTCTTCAAACCCCAAACCCATTCTGAGGTAATTCCCTATTCTAGCAACTGGCAGAATTCCTCCCTGACCCACAGAGTGAGAGCTATTATGATAGAAAAAGTCAAGTAGAAGTCACCACAACTGCCTTTATCTACTAAAATATTAAATTAGAAACTATACCAATTTCTAGAGGGACCAAAGAGATTATAATACCACACCTAATACCTTGAAAGGTGTAAGGATATCCCTTTTAACTCACTTATTTGACCTGTGTGGAATAAAGATGGAAATGACAGAGGATTGCCATAAACCTAATTAGATGGCAATTCCAATTCAGCTGCTGTTAAAAAACCTGAGGTTTTTTAATCAATGGAGGAAATCAATAAATCCAGTTGGATCTGTATGCAGCTATTAACATAGTAAATTCTTTTTTGGTATACCCTGTATTTGTTTCCTAGGGCTGCTGTAACAAAATACTACAAATTGGGTGGTAACAGAGTACCACAAATTGGGTGGCTGAAAACAACAGAAATTTATTCTTTCACAATCTGGAAGCTAGATATCCGAACTAGCTTCTGGTGGTTGGCCATTCTTGGGGTTCCTTGACTTGTAGATGCATCACTCCAATCTCTACCTCCACCTTCACATGGTATTTCCCCCTGTGTTTCCTCGTCTCTTCTTACAAAGACACCAGTCATATTAAATTTAAGGTCCAACTCATCTTAATATATCACAAAGACCCTATTTCCAAAAAAAGGTCACAGTCTGAGATTGTGGTAGACATGAATTTGGTAGGAGGTATGAAGGGAATACTCAACCCAGGGCAATGCAATACCTCTTCCTAAGGACCACCAAAAGCAGTTTGCTTTCAACTTGCAGGACCAGCGATTCACCTTCACTGTCTTATCTCAGCACTAATCAACCCTGCAGCCCTATGTCATCATCACTATGTCATAGGGACCTTGGTTAGTCTCTCCATTCTATAGGATATCATGTGGATCCATTACATTGATGACATTATGCTAATTGGGCCTGGTGAACAGCAAGTAGCAACGGCACTAGACATATTGATAAGACATATGAATGCCAGAGTATAGAAAATAAATTCCCCACAAAAATTCAGAGGCCTTCCACCTTGGTGAAACTTCTTGGATTCCAGTGGTCTGGAGCATGTTGAAATATCCCTTCCAAATTGAAGGACAAGTTGCTGAATCCAGCCCCCTCTACCACCAAGAAAGAGGCACTGTGCTTAGTGGAGTCTTTGGATTTTAAGGCAACATATACCTCATTTGGGTACTATTACATATTTACTGAGGAACCCAAAAAGCTGCAGCTTTAAGTGGAGTCCAAAATAAAAGAAGACTTTGCTTTATTCACTGCCATGGTACACAATACTGCATTGTACTTTTTACCGACGAATTTGTCTTCTAGCAAATGGGCTAATGAAATTCACTGGTCTTACTATGTTCCCACCACCCTGAAGCAGCTGGCCTGATAGAAAGGTGAAACAGCCTTCAACGGCTCAGTTACAGCACCGGCTGGAGGGCAACACCTTGCAGGATGGGCATAATGTCCTCCTCGGTGGAAGATAGGCTCTACATAGATGATGCTGTTTCTCGCATCGTCAGGATTCACAGGTCCAGAAACCAAGGAGTGACATGAAAGTAGATCCTCCCGCTATTATTCCTACTGAGTCACTAGTGAAGTGTTTTGCTTTCTGATCCTGCAACTTTGGGCTCTGCTTGTCTAGAAGTCTTAGTCCCTGTGAGAGGAATTGCTTTCAACAGGGGACAAAGCAATGGTTCCGTTAACATGGAAGTTGATACTGCTGTTTGGACACTTTGAGTTCCTCACGCCAGGAAATCAGCAGGCCAAGCAGGAATAACTCTGCTGGCTGGGGTGACTGATCCTGATTACTAGTGGGAAATCAGATTATTACTGTACAATGGGGGTAAGCAAGATTATAATGGAATGCAGGAGGTTCCCTGGGGTGTGTAGTAGGTTTCTAGGGCTGCTGTATCAAAGTACCACAAACTGAGTGGCTTGAAACAACTGGAACTTGTGTTCTCTCAGTTCTGGAGGCCAGAAGTCTAAAATCAAGATGCTCACTCTGAATCCTTCAAGGAAGGAGCCTTCCTTACCTCTTGCAATTTCCGTAGCCCCGGGCACTCCTTAGCTATGCTATGGTGATAGCATAACTCCAGTCTTTATCTCCACATCACATTGCTATCTTCCTTCTGAGTCTTGTCTCACATGGTATTCTGTTTGCACGTGTCTGAGTCCAAAATTCCCTCTCCCTATAAGGCCACCAGTCACACTGGATTAAGGCCCATCCTAGTGACTTCATCTTGACTTGATGACATCTGGAAAGACCCTATTTCCAAATAAAGTCACATCCATGAGGACTGAATGTTAGAAATTCTACATATCTTTTTTGGAAGACACAATTCAACCAATAACAGAGTACCTTTAGTACTCCAGGGGCATGTGATTAAATTAATAGAATTAATTATAATGGACTTATAAGAGAATAAAGTAATGGAAAACTACAGACAGTTCTATTAATGGCCCAGACACTTCAGGAATGAAGATGTGGGTTACCCTACCAGGGAGGAAAATATGACCAGCCAAATTGCTTGCTAACAACAAAAGGAATAAATATGGATTGAGGAATGCAAGAACATATTTATAAATCATAGCTACAACCATGTGAACAATTAAAGAATGAGGACTGTAATAGTTATGAATATTTTTCTTATTTTGATAAGAATACATTTCTGTAACACAGCAACCAATCTTTTCCTTTCTTATACTCTTCTTCCAATTCTCTACCATTTAAGCTGTGTTAATAGTAGTTAACCTTATATCTCAGTATTTAAGTTAGAGGATATTATTAGGGGAATGTAACTCAGCTACAAATAGAATGGCCCAAGTCATGGGTGTAAGGAAGCCACAAGCTTCTGCTCAGGATAGCCAGCCTGTGGAAGCTCCAGGCCCAGGATCAGGGTGATGCTCCCCCAAGGACTCACCTGGCTTGATGACTGGAGATGTTAACGGTACGTCCAACTGCAACCAGCCTTGCTCACCAGGGAAGCACCAGGCTGCCACCCCTTACTGGCCCATGCCCTTAGAGGCACTCCTGGCCAGGCCTGTGCCTCCAAATCTGGCAAAGGAAAAAAAAGTTTTGTTCTCTGATTATAAAAGTAATAATACTCCTTCATTAAAAATAAATAAGTAGAAGAGTAACATGTTTATTATAGAAAATTGGGAGACATAAACATACTGAGAAATTTAAGAAGAAAATAATTGTCACCAAGGTCTCGCTTCTCCTCCCCAAGATAACTATGCTAACATTTTGGTGTATTCCTTTTTAAGTTTTTCTCTGTGGATAATAAATATAAACTATTTTTTAATGAAGTGAATCTCATGATGTGTTTTATTACTCTGCTTTGTTCTCTTAATGTTTTATATTTTATGGCATTAAGTACTCTTTCAAAACACCATATTTATAGCAAAATAATATTTTTTAGACATTCAGGTTGTTTATAATTGTTTACTATTATATATAGGACTATGATGAGCAACCTTATACATAAGTCTTTTATCACATTTCTGATTATTTTTTTTAGGAGATACTTAAAAGTGGGATAACCGACAAATGACAAAAACATTTTTAAGAAAATTCTTACTGCCAAAATGTTTCCAGAAAGGTTGTACTAATTTATAATCCTATCAGCAATGTTAGCACAAAAGCACTGCAAAAACAAGTCAGTATTTCTCAATGTTTTTCAGACTAATGGGAGGAAATGGTATCTCATTATTTTGATTCATATTTCTTTAATTAATGGTTCGATTGAGCAATTCTTTTTTAACTTTTATTTATTTATTTTATAATCCTTACCCGAGGGCATGCTTGGAAAAAGGGAAGGGGGGAGGAGAGAGAAAAAGAGAGAGAAATATCCATGTGAGAGAGAAACATTGATCAGTTGCCTTCTGTACCGTACATGCCCTGAGGGAGTCAAGCCCACAACCCAGGTATGTGCCCTAACCAGGAATCAAACCAGCAACTTTTCGGTGCAGTGGATGATACTTAACCAACTGTTAGGTTTGTTGGCCATTTGGATTTCTTCTATGAGTTGCTTGTTCATTTTCTTTGGTCATTTTTAAATCAGGGTGTTAGTATCTTTTTATTGACTTGATATAATTAAAGCTGTTTATGCTTTGCCATATTCATTGCAAATATTTTTGCCATTTTTAAATTTTATTTTTAATTTTATATAGAGGGATTCTTTTTCAATATAGATAATTTGGGGGGTTGTCTATGTAGTTAAGTCTAACAACAATTTTCTTTGTGATTTATCTTAGGACTTTATACTTATACTAGAGGCCCGATGCATGAAAATTTGTGCAAGAGTAGTTCTTCCTTCCCTCAGCTGCCGGCACTGGCTTCCCTCTGACACCCAGGACCCAGGTTTCCCTCCTCCGTCCTCTGGCAGGCATCCAGCCCCGGCTTTTGGAAGGACATCTGGAATGATGTCCGGTCTAATTAGCATATTACCCTTTTATTATTATAGATAGCTCTGCCCATCCCAAGATCAGTTCAATGTTCTCCTGTATTTTTTTTTAGATAATTAAGAAGATGTATAAAGTAAAAACATATAACAATTAGAAAAGCTTGCCCTACCTGGTTTGGCTCAGTGGATAGAGCATTGGCCTGCATACTGAAGGGTCCCGGGTTCAATTCCAGTCAAGGGCACATGCCTGGGTTGCAGGCTCAATCCCCAGTAGGGGGCATGCAGGAGGTAACCTATCAATGATTCTCTCTCATCATCGATGTTTCTATCTCTCTCTCCCTTCCTCTCTGAAATCAATAAAACTATATATTTTTTTAAATCATAGAGAAATCTTTTAAAAAAGAAAAGCTGTCAGTGTTTTTTTACTTTATAAATGAGAAAACGCAAGTTTAAGACATAAAGCAACTCAAAAACCAGATGACACAGCCAGTAAGTGGTAAAGCCAAGATTTTATTTTTTATTAAAGTATAATTAGCACACAATAAAATCCACAGATCTTAAGTATTCAATTTGATAAGTTTTGACCTTGTATATACTCTTGTAACCACCATCCAAAAACCAAGATACAGAACATTTCCTATTTGATAGCTTTACTACAGACTGTATTTGATTATATTGGGATTTTATAAAAATGGAATCATATAATGAGTATTTTTTTTTCATGACTCCCTTCATAACTAAGTATAAAATGTTTGAGATTCAACTATGTTGTTGGTCTATAAGTAGTTCATGCTTTTTATTTCTAAATAGTATTTCACTGTATGAATATACTGTAGTGTGTTTATCCATTCTCTTATTTCTGGGCATTTGGGTTGTTTCCAGTTGGGGCTGGAACTGCTGATATGAATATTCTCGTAGAAGTATTTGTTTAAACATAGGATTTCCTTTCACTTGGGAATGGAATTGCTGCGTCATTGGATAGGCACATGTTTTAAAGCTTGAGTTTGCAATCTGACTGGAAAAACCATGCCCTAAGACATTGGACCACACTTTCCCTCACAGATCCAGGCATTAGGAGGTCAAGTTTAAATTCTAGCTCTTCCATTTTCTGTGGAAACTTGGGCAAGTTACTTCAGTTCTCAGTGCCTTGTTTCCTCGTTTTTTTGTGAAGATTATATATATGATGCCGTTTATTTTAAAAATTGCAAATTTATGCCATTATTATTATTATGGTGTGAATCCATACTATGAAGAAACAGTCCATGTGTGTGTATCTGTGTATGTGTGTATATAAAATAATGTAAGAATAATAAACACCAAATTCAAAATAGAAGTCACCTACTGGGGGGGGAGTCAAACTCTATAGATAAATACACTGTATTTGTAGAAAATAATTGAAAGTTTTCAAACATGAGTTACTTGATCAGAGCATCAGTTTAAGAGATAATCTTACAGGAGTAATGGGGGGAAGGTTCATTCACTTCGTATTTATTGAGTGACGGTTATGTGTCAAGCACTGTTACAAGTGCTTTGGACATATCAGTGACCAGACAAAATCCCCTGCTGTCACTTGCATTTGTGTTGCTTTCTAGGCAACAAGAGGAAGATGAGCCTGCTTCCTAGTAGTCCAGATGCCAGCTAATGAGCATGTGTGTGTGTGTGTGTGTGTGTGTGTGTGTGTGTGTGAAATAGCATGAGAATGATAAACATCAGATTTAAGGTGTGGAGAGAGAGTAAAGAGGTGGTCACCCAGGTAGAACACATAGGCTGGTTAAATGTGCACAATCCTGGGAGAGGACACGGAGAGGCACTGCATCGAGCATAAATATGGGGTTTTGCATCTGGGCAACACGAAGGATGTGGTGTCCTGATAGAAACAGGGAACACAGGACAAGAAAGAATGGGCTCCTGCTCTAGGCCGAGCTCTGCAGCAGAGCTGAGCTTTGCAAAGGACGGCATGGTCCCTTCCCTCTGGTTAGCTCACAAATTTGTTGTGACAACCATCCACTCAGCAGTTTGTTCAGCAAATACACTCTGAATAAGTGTGCAAAATCGGCACTAGGGAGCTTGTCATCCTAGCAACTTAGCAGGAACTTGGTCTACAGCCCCTTAAGACGATGGTTTGAGGGGCTTTGTGCAGAGATAATAGGCGCCCCGGCTCTGGACAAGAATGGACGTGAGAGTTACGACGTGCTCTTGCCTCTCACTCAACTCAAGTGCCTGCACCCCTCCTTCTTAAACATTGTTAATTCCCAAGGTTCTGGTCCCTTGTTGGCTCAGCCCCCAGAAACGGCAGGCCACAGCCATAACTTTTCAAACTCAAAACATCCACTCAAGGAAGATAAATTTCTGGTTCTGGGAGGACCCTGGGAAGGGCTGTTTGAAAGGTGCACCCAAGGCTGCTGACTGCTTAGTGGACTGAGCGTCAGTCTGGTGAACAGAATCTGTCAGCAAGTCAGAGACCTGGGTTTCAGTCTCAGCTCTCCCATTAACTAGCTGGGTGACCTTGTACAACCACTTAACCTCTCTGGGCTCCAGTTTCCTCGCTGGCATGAATATGCTTAGGTCTCTTGGGACCACTTCAGCTACCACCATTGTATTACTGGTTTGCTTGGGCTGATGTAACAAAGTATCATGGACTGAGTGGCTTAGAACAACAGAAACTGTCTTGCAGCTCTGGAGGCTGAAAGTCCAAGACCAAGGTGTGGGCAGACTTGGTTTCTTCTGAAGGGTGTGAGGAAGAATCTGCTCCAGGCCTTCCTCCTGGCTTCTGGTGGTTTTCGGGGAATCTTTGAGCCTCCCTGGCTTGTAGATGCATCACCTCCATCTCTGCCTTCATGTTCAATTCTCAACTATGTGTGCATTTGTGTTCCCATGATATTCTTTTTATAGGACACCAGTCATATTGGATTATAGGCCCATTCTACTCCCGTATGACCTCATCTTAACTAATTATAGTGGCAATGACCAGTATAATTCCAAATAAGGTCTTCCTCCCTTCCTGGGACTCCAATTACATGTATGTTGACCAACTGATATTCATTGTTCTACACAGCATTGAAATTCTGTTCAATTTTTTCACCCGTTTTTCTCTTTGTGCTACAATGAGATTGTTTCTATTGCTGTGTCTTTGAGTTCACTGGTCTTTTCTTCTGCAGTATATAATCTGCTGCCCCACCCTTCAGTGAATTTGTCATTTCAAATATTGTACTTTTCTACTCTAGTTCTATTTAGCTCTTTTCTAGGTTTTCTATTCTCCTCATTATCTTCTACTGGACCTTTGAGCATATTGAGCATATTTATAATAGCTGTTTTATTTAAATTAACTTTTAATTTTGGAACAAGTTTAAATTTATAGAAAAGTTGAAAAGATAGTAAAAGTTCCTGTATAACTAACCCCTGTTTCCCCTAATCTAACATTTTACATAACTATGGCACATTTGTTAAAACTTAAAGATTAACATTGATACATTACTATGAACTAAACTCCAGACTTTACTTGGATTTTGCCAGTTTTTCCACTAATGTCCTTTCTATTCCAGAATCTAATGCAGGATATCACACTGCATTTAGTCACCACCACTCCTTAGTTCCTCTGGACTGTGACTATTTCTCACTCTTTCTTCACTGTCATGATCGGGACAGTTTTAAAGAGTATTGGTCAAATATTTTATAGACTGTACCTCCATTCGTGTTTCTCATGTTTAGACTGGGGTTATATGGAGGCGGTTTTTTGGAAGAGATGAAGTGCCCTGTTCGTGATATCATATCAGGAGGTCAAAGATATTAACATATCACTGGTGATATGAACCTTGATTACTTGATAAAGGTAATATATGCCAGGTCTCTTGCTATAAAATTACTGTTTTTCCTATTCCATACTCTATTCTTTGGAAGTGAGTTACTAAGTTCAGCCACACTCATGGGGGTGAGGCAGGGAACATTTAAGTATTTTTTGCTATTTCCATCATGTCTGCTTCTGGGTTTGCTTCTTTTGGATAATTTTTTGTGTGTGTCCTAGTTATGGGTTACACTTCCCTGCTTCTGTGCAAATCTAGTGATTTTGTGAATTTCACCTTCCTGAATGCTGGATTTTGGTACATTTCTTTAAAGAGTGTTGGGCTTTAATCTGGCTGTCAGATAAATTATTTGCATATCATTTTCATCTTTTGGGCTTTTATGACACCTTTTTTTCAGGCAGGTCTAGAGAAGCCTTTATTCTAGATTAACTAAACCCTATTATTAAGGTACATCCCTTCTGTGGTATTGAACAAGGTTTCTCCACCTTGTCTGGTATAACTGAATGATTCCAGTCCTCTGAGCTCTGGGAATATTTCAGCCAACAGCTCCCCAGTAATTCTTCTTTCCTTAGTCATTGTTCCTCTCCCAGTCTTTTGGATTGTCATCCTGCTCAGCCAAAGACACAAGGGGATACCCAGGCACATTTCCGGAGTTTCTAACTCTTTCTGGTTTTCTACTTCACAAATTCCAGCTACCTCATCCTCCCTAAACCCCAATCTCTGTCTCCTGAACTCTACAGGACTCTGGGTTCTGTTTGGGTTCCCTCTCCCCCCTACCATGGTTCCAAAATTAACCCCCAGCAGAGAGCCAGGGCTGTTGTAGAGCTTACCCCTTTCA
Organism: Myotis lucifugus; assembly: GCF_000147115.1. Taxonomy (NCBI): domain Eukaryota; kingdom Metazoa; phylum Chordata; class Mammalia; order Chiroptera; family Vespertilionidae; genus Myotis; species Myotis lucifugus. Next base: position 10,539,483 of record NW_005871074.1, read on the forward strand.
TTCTGCTTCTCTCAGAGGTCACAGCCCTGAGCTGCCTGTTACCCAGTGTCTGACAATAGCCATTTCCCCCGTTTCATCCAGTTTTCTAGCTATGATAGGCCCTTTTACCACGTGTCGTGGGGAATGCTTCAAAATTTTCATAATTCCTATTTCTTCTCTAAGTTACAACTTCAGTAATACCTTAGCAGTTGCCTTTTCAGTTCTCCAATACAATTATAGAATTGTATTGTTGAGAATTATTTATATTATATTCCCTCTATTAAAATAATGTGTTTTCTGTCTCTTGCCAGGAGTAATCACCTTCCTTCAGTTTAAAAGGGTAAGGAAAAGAGACGGAAGGAGAGGACTGGTGAGAATGCATTTCTTGGAAGAGGGTTGGTGGCTGGGTCCAGTAGATACAGATGTGCTCCTCCCTCCCTGCCTCCAGCAGAGCGCCCTAGGACTGGAGCAGAAGTCAGTAGGAAAGTCCTAGGGGAACATAAAGAGTGTCCCCTGGAGTTAGGAGGTGCCAGGGCAGGTGCTGGGTCTAAGCAGGAGACCGCTGAGGGTGGAGGGTTGGTGGTTATTAGGAAAGGCAGCATGACAAGAAGGCTGCTCTGGGAGCAGCCTTCCAGGACCTGGCTGGCAGGGTCATAGTGACAGATTTGTTTTCCTGAGCCAGAAATGGTGGCCGGGCTGCACCCATCCAAAGGGCTATCCTCATGAGAGTTCCCTCTAGGATGAAGTGACCCTAACAGACAGCTATGGGACATACCTCCAAAAATAGGGGGTTCTTGTCAGCTGGACAATGAGAGGTCTCCGTGGGAAAAGGAGAGGGTTTCCAATAATTCATAAAAGTCCCCATGAGGGCAAGAGCCCAGCTTTGGGCATCTTAGAGGACACCTACTCCAGACTACTCCCCATTAGCCAAAGACAAGAACCTCACCCGTTGGGGGCTTCTCTGCCCCACCTCCCTCCACTCTCCAACAACCAAGAGAACCAGGGGGAGGAAGCAGGACAGGAGAGGAAAAGACCACCTGTCCTTTTCCCACTGTAGGTTTCTGTGGCTTGAGGAGGGGGAGGTTAACTTGAATAAGAACTTAAAAGTTTTGCCCTAGTCAGTTTGGCTCAGTGGATAGAGCATTGGGCTGCAGACCAAAGGGTCCCAGGTCCAACTCCTGTTAGGTTAAATACCTTGGTCCCAGGCTCCTCCCTGGCCCGGGCCCTGGTCAGGGCTCGTGCAAGAGGCAACCAATCAATGTGTTTCTCTCACATCAATGTTTCTCTCTGTCTTTCCCTCTCTCTTCTACTCTCCCTAAAAATCAATGGAAAAATATCCTCAGGTGAGGATTAGCAACACAAAAAAACAACTTAAAATTTTTTAGCTTAGTCCGGACTATTTGGTACATGAAAATAATACTGTTCCTTAGTATCTGCAAGGGACCAGGAAGCTAAGGAATCTAGATGAGTTCCGACGATAGGGATTCAATGGAGCAGGTGGGAAAGGCAATGGTGGAAAACAGAACATGATTCTATTATTGCAGGCCAAGTCCAGTTCATTCACTAAACCAGTTACAAATAGTAAACACGAGCCCTGGCCAGTTTGGCTCAGTAGATAGAGCATCGGCCTGCGGACGGAAGGGTCCTGGGTTCGATTCCGGTCAAGGGCACATGCCTGGGTTATGGGCGACAGTAAATCCCCAGTGTGGGGTGTGTATGAGACAGCCAATGATTCTCTCTCCTCATTGATGTCTCTATCTCTCTCTCTCCCTTCCTCTCTGAAATATATATATACATATATATACAAAACACATGACGATAGTTTATGGGAAAAGATGGGACTCCTGAGGTTCAAAGAGCAGGCTGCTGCTGGCCTCTCCTGGGTCCACACTGGTGGCCTTTCCTGCAGGCCAATGGCAGGTCTTCGGTCCAGATCTGCCTCACCACCCATGAGCGCCCACCACGGGGGAGGGGTCCGAAATGTCAGCGCTACTTCCACAGACACCGTAGAGCTGCGCCCCTGCCCCTCCTTGTGGAACTCCCGCACAGCTGTGCAGGCATGGCACATGCTATCTGTGGTCCCTGCGGACAGGGGATAGATGAGGCGCCAGACCCCAGATGGACCTCAGCAAACCCTGTGAGGTTCAAACACGTGTCACTGAGGGACATGGAGCCTGTTCCAGGAAGAACGGCAGGGCCAAGCTCTCTGATGTGAAAAACTACTGTAGCTGTGGGTTTTTTGTGGGGTTTTTCTTTCCGATCTGTCACAAAATTACTGTATTTTGTAAAATACAATGAAAGCAAATTATTAGAAAATATTGAATAAAAGCAAAACGTGCAACAAGCTCAAAACTTGTATTGTTAGATTTGACAGACAACATTATTCCATTAAATTGCAATCTCTGCACTTATTTCATTGTGTATCAGTGGCAGCCGGGCTGTGGATCACGCTCTGAGGAGTACGAGCTGGGGTCAATTAGTGGCAGCCACTGCACTTTCGAAGTAGCCGGTGATTAAAACCCACAGGCATTTAAGACCCAGGCTGTGGTCCCCGCTGGCTCTCCAGTCTCCTGGAAGCAAGTTCTGATTTGGTTGGTCTCCTGAACATCAACCTTCAGTGGGTCCCCAGCACCAGCTCCGATCTCCCTCAGTGTTCCTGCCATTCCCTCGGCCTGGGATGCCCTCTCCGTGCCTTGGCATGTCCAGGCCTAACCATTCTCCCAACTGCAGTGCCACCTGCCCCACTGTTTGATCCTCCTGGATGAAAGTATGGTGATTCCCAGGAGGTTTCCCACCTGCCATCTTCCCAGGACCTCTCGGGATCATCGTACTTCTCCTCCTGCACACGTCACTCCCTGCCCAGCGCTGTGGTCACTGATGCCCGTGTGTTACCTTCCCTGTGAGATTCTAAAGGACTTAGGGGTGGATTTATTTCCACTTGCTCCTTGCTGCCTTCATCACAGCTGGCACATGGCTGCCCAGTAAAGCTGACTTTTCCCAATGCTCGCAAGTACCACTCCCTGAGTCTGTATGGAGCAGGCTGGGCAGAGGTAAACAGCTATTTATCTGCTCTTCCTACCTCAGGTGCCAGGAAGGTGAAGGCCCTGATGGACCAGGGAAATCCCAACAGCACGAAGGAAAAATGGTTGGTTGCTAAATGGTCCCTTTTGAAGGGCGCTGTGTCGCTCCTCCCTGTTCCTGTCAGGCAGGACAGTTCCTTTCAACCCTCATACTGCCAAGTGATGAGAGAGAGAGAGAGAGAGAGAGAGAGAGAGAGAGAGAGAGAGAGAGAGAGAGAGAGAGATGAGGGTGGGATGAGGAGCTTGCCTGCTGGGGTTGGAAAATCTTGCCACTGCAAGAGTTCTGATCACTGTGGATTGGGTGTAGCTGTTTTCCCCTCGTGCTCCCCAGTGTGGTGAGCTGAAGGGGGTGGAAAAAGCACTCCGTGAGGGCTTTTTTCCACTTAGAAGGCCTAAGCTGCAGAAGTAATTCAGAAATGAGGGTCTGCTGCACACAGAGCTTCCAACTCACATCTTCCTGAACTTTGGAAAACCTCTTCTGTCCCAGAAACGCCCAGGATAAAAGGGACAATATTTATAATCGTGGTAAATAGACAAAACAAAATTTACCATCTTAACCATTTTTAAGTGCACAGCTGTGCAACCGATCTCTCGTTCTCTTTTCATCTTCCAACCTTGAAACTATAACCATTAAGCAATTCTCCACTCCCCCTGCCCAAGCTCCTGGCAGCCACCACTCTACTTTATGTCTCTATAAATTTGACTACTCTACGTACCTCCTATAATCATACCGTGTTTGTCTTTTGGTGACTGGCTTATTTCACTTCGTATAATGTCCTCAGCTTTCATCCATGTTGTAACATGTGTCAGGATTTCCCTCTTTTTTAAGGCTGAATAACATTCTATTTTATGAATAGACTATGCTTTGTTTATCCACTCATCTAGCTTTTGTTTATTGTGAAAAATGCTGCTAGGAACATGGGTGTGCAAATAGCTCTTCGAGATCTTGCCCTCAGTTTTTTTTAGTATATACCCAGAAGTGGAATTCCTGGGTCAGATGGTAATTCTATTTTTAATTTTTGAGGAACGATCATATTATTTCCCATACCAGCTGTACTATTTCACATTCCCACCAATAGTGCACAGGGCTTTCAATTTCTCCACATCTCTGCCAGCTATTATTGTTTTCTGGGGGCCGTTTTTGGGGGGTGTTGCTTTGTTTCAGGGGGTATTTTTATAGGAGCCATCCTATGGGTGTGAGGTGGTATCTCACTGTAGTTTTGATTTGTATTTCCCTAATGATGACTGATGCTGAGCATCCTTTCATGTGCTTCATGGCCATTGCTGTATCTTCTTTGGATTAATGTCTATTCAGTCCTTTGCCCGCTTTTTAATAGGGTTGTTGGTTTCTGGGTGGGTTTTTTCAGTTGTAGGGATTCTTTATACATTCTGGATATGAATCCTTTATCACATACATGATTTGTAAATTCTATTTCATGGGTTGCCTTTCAGCTCTGTTGATTGCATTCTTTGATGCACAGAAGTTTTTCATTTTGATGTAGTCTAATTTATCTTTTTTTTCTTATGGTTCCTGAAAGAAACAGTATTTTCAGCCAATGTCAATACTATGGCTCTTCTCCAGATGCCATTAAGTGATCGTTAAAACTCCACACCAATTAGTACAATGTGCATCCCAGTCTCTCAGACCAGCCCTGGGAACAGGCATGGCCAGCTTAAATGAACCCTTTTTTTCTGTTACTTTCTGTGTCTGAGTTTATGTAGGAGGTTATCAGAAATCCTCTCTTTGCAGGCCCATGTTAAATTTAGGATTTTTTGTTGTTGTTAATCCTCACCCGAGGACATTTTTTCCATTGGTTTTTAGGGAGAGTGAAAGGCAGGGAGGGAAGGGAAGAGAGAGAAACATCAATGTGAGAAGGACACATTGATTGGTTGTCTCCCGCACACTCCTTGACCAGGATGGGAGATGGAACCTACAACCCAGGTACGTGCCCTGGACCAGTAATTGAACCTGCGACCCTTCGGTGCATGGGCTGATGCTCTAACACTGAGTGACACCAGCCAGGGCAGGATTTTATTTTTAGCTTCACTGTTTTGTTGGTGCTGGTTGGGTTTTGTTTTGATGCTGGTAGTGTTTTTTTCCTGCCTTCTGAGTATGTTTTTTCAAGTCCTACACAAGGAATCTTGAAGAGTTAAGAACCACATAAAAAGAACCAAAATGAACCGCTTATTCAGGGGAAAATGTCCCAGATTTTCTGGCCAGCTCAGATCTTTACTACTTGTACCAGAAGGGATCATTCTAAAAAGTCAATAAATGGTCCCGAGGGGAGTGAGCCAAATGCAGACATTTAACTGTTCAGAAAGATAAGAGTTGAAAGCATCTGATGAGAAAGCGCTCAGCGTCCGGGTCCTGGCTCTGGGCTTTATGAGCCCTCGTTCCGATCCACTGTCAGTTGCTGGGTCCTCTGCCAAAGAAATACTGGAAAACCAGCTTTTCCCTAATTTCACTGGTAGGTCAGCAGCTGATGGACACCGTCTGTGAAGTCAGACCAACCTTTAGCACATTCAAATCTACTGGCATGAATTCGCCATTTTCCTCTTATAATGGAAAAAACAAAGCTTGTTTCATTGACGACACCTTCCACCTGACAGTACCAATAGGAGGTGAGGAAGGGGCACCCCGGCAGGGACAGCAAAGCTACAGGAATGCTGCCCAACCTCTTCACCCTTCAGATTAACTTTCCTTTCTCCTGGAGGGCCTTACAGAGGCTCGATAGGCAAGACTTTGAAGTCTAGTTGTTCCCACCCACCCCTTTCTTAACACAAGTTACTCAAGTACAAGCCCCTTGCAAGGCAGAATGCTGAGGGCAATGGCAGTGGTGACAGGGTGACACACAGAACTAGCAGTACACAGGTATAATATTAGCATGAGGTATTCTATTTTTTAATGTGATTATTCTTTTATTTAAATCAGTGGTTCTCAACCTTCTGGCCCTTTAAATACAGTTCCTCATGTTGTGACCCAAACATAAAATTATTTTCGTTGCTACTTCATAACTGTAATGCTGCTACTGTTATGAATCATAATGTAAATCTCTGATATGCAGGATGGTCTTAGGCGACCCCTGTGAAAGGGGTTGCAACCCACAGGTTGAGAACTGCTTATTTAAATACTAGAGGCCCAGTGCATGAAATTCGTGCACAAGGGGAGGGGGGGTCCCCTCAGCCCAGCCTGCACCCTCTCCAATCTGGGACATCCCTCTCACAATCCAGGACCACTGGCTCCTAACTGCTCACCTGCCTGACTGCCTGATCACCCTTAACTGGCCCCCCTGCCAGCCTGATCACCCCTAACTGCCTCTGCCTGCCGGCCTGGTCGCCCCTTACTGCCCCCCTTGCTGGCCTGGTCACCACTCACTGCCCCCCTCTGCCAGCCTGGTCACCTCACGCAGCCTGCTGCTCAGTCGTTTGGTCATCCCTCACTAACCCCCCTGCCGACCTTGTCACCCCACACAGCCTGTTGCTTGGTCGTTTGGTCATCCCCTAACTAACCCCCCTGCCGGCCTGGTCACCCCACACAGCCTGTTGCTCGGTCGTTTGGTCATCCCTCACTAACCCCCCTGCCGGTCTGGTCGCCCTACGCAGCCTGGTGCTCAGTCGTTTGTTTGTCCCTCACTAACCCCCCTGCTGGCCTTGTCGCCCCACTCAGCCTGTTCGGTCGTCCGTTCGGTTGTTTCGGATGTGACGGCCCCTGACTCTTTATATATAGAGATCTTTTTATTGATTTCAAAGAGAGGAAGGGAGAGGGAGAGAGAGATGGAAACATCAATGATGAGAGAGAATCCATTGACTGGCTGCCTCCTGCATGCCCCCCACCGGGGATCAAGCCCACAACCTGGGCATATGCCCTTCACTGGAATTGAACCTGCGATCCTTCAGTCCACAGGCCGATGCTCTATCCACTGAGTCAAACCAGCCAGGGCTAGCATAAGGTATTCTAATGTATAATGTATCTCATAGTGTCTACAAACAGGCTGAAGTGATTAAAGCATCCCAGAAAAAAGAGTGATCCATATAAGACAGACTTGGCACCACACGATTTAACATTTTAACATCCCACTGTACATCACATATGGTGGGTGCTTGCAGAAGAGGGGCCTAATTTTGGAGCCGAATTACACACACAGATACTGACACAAACTCAAACACACACACCTCAATGCCAGCACCTACACACGCTGACCCTGACATACACCTACACCCTGGAAAAAGATGTGGTCCTGGCACACAAGTCCAGGGATCCATTTTTTTTTAAGTCTCTCTCCTGAAATAAATAAGAAATGGGCAAAAGCCCAGGGCTTCCTAAAAATGTTTGGTGGCCCATGAAGGCACTTATGACTGAATTTATAGTATGTCATCATCCTTTTGCCCGATTCCAAACAGGTTTTATGTGCAGCCCATAAGAAAATGCATGCACCCCAAGTTCCTGGAAAGGTTGAGTTTTTGAAAGAGTAACAGTGTCCATGGGAGGCAGTCACTAGAATTTCAGGTGAATAAGAGACAAGGCAACATGGGGTGTTTATCCCAGAATTCCAAGAGCTCTCTGTAGACACACGTTTATTCCTGTAAACAGACGATGGTCTTTCTTTTTATGTACTCTGGCTCATTTTCAGCACAGGTCAAGTTCAAATGCTTTGTGCTGCCTGGAAAGTGACTGGGCCGTGAGGAAGTCCAGGTGGTTCTGATTAGGTCTAGAAGCACATGACTTGTCCAATATAGAACCCAATTGATTCCAAAGGTCTGTGCTCCTGTCCTCTCTGTCCAAGTTTTATTCCTGATGGAATGCAACTCCCCAGTTCAAAGGCAAAATCGTTGACTTCTTCTTCCCACCTACCCTACTCACAAACAAGCCATAAGAAAGAAGAAGAAAGGCTGGCTCAGAATAGAGGCCCTGGAGGATTGTTTGGACATCACTCGCCCTTTGTAAATCAACATTTTAGTGAGCTGAGTGCACATGAATCAGAAACACAAGGGTCACATTTCCTCTGAAATACTTGGAATGGGGATGCAAAATGCAGTCCGAGTTTAGCCTAATCCAGAATCAGGAGGCAGGCCAGGCCCTTGTCAAGTCTCCCTTGTCCTGATATTTGGCCCAGCAACCAGGAACCCCAGCTGGTCAAGACGGAGCTGCAGCTCACAGCCCCGGATCCCTGTGGCGGGCTCCTGACAGCCCAGCCGCCTGAGGGCCCGCCTGCGAGGGGAACCCGCCCTGGGCCCCCTAATCGATACCAACCGTGCCAGAGGCGCTGTGATGGGCCTTCCCTGGCAGGCGGGATATGAGGCAAGCGATAATGAGAACAATGAGAGGGTCTGACATGGAAATTTCAGTAGGAAACAAGCAATTACATGAGAACAAACATGCCCAACGCCATTCACAATCATCTGAACACAGAACAGTGATTGTGAAGACGAGAGCAACCAGTGCCGACCCCGAGCCAGTAGTCTGCTCAAGAGAGTCCTCCTGGGGCGGAGCCGTGACCCTGCCTGGGCACGCATGTGACCTTGTGTGTACGCACGCACACGCGTGTCTGTGCCTTATGAAACACATGAATTTCATTTGACTTGATTGAAAGCTGGATCCCTTTCCCCTGCAGTTGAAACCACTTCTCCTGAACAAACACATTTCCATCCACTAGGCGGGGAGGAAACAGTGAGTCAGAAGAGAGGAGAGGATTTTCTCAGGGCCTGCTGAAGGCTCGGTGTGAAGCTTGCTGGGAAATGTCCAGACCCAGAGAGAACAGAGAACAGGTCCCAGCGGGCTGCTGTGCTCTCCGGCTCAGCACGAGAGCTTGCATGGAAATGAGGAGGGTCTCGGATGTGGCGTTTGCTAGGAGCCACACTGAGCGGGACACACCAGCTGTCCTTTCCCATCGTCAAGATGCACGGCATGGTCAAGCCAGTTCCGAGGGTTTTAAAGGTGACTCTTTCTTGCCAGCTCGTGGATAAAAATTAATGCTAGTCTGGGTTCTGGTGCACATCTAAGCAGTGCCTCCCTCCACTCCACCCTGGGATGCCTGCATCACCAGTCCAGTCTCCATGTCACAGGAGCTGGCAGTCCTGGCACTGCAGTGAAGAGGCAACTGGAGAGAATTGTGAGAGGACGCAGAGCTTACACGAGCTGGTTGGCAAGTCGGGGGCAGAGCTAGGAAGGATTCGTGCTGACATTAATTGCAGTTTACAGGCTGGTGCTCATTTTTCCTCTAGCCAACCACAAGCTGCCTCCTCCCCCTCCTTCCCCTCTTCCACTTCCTCTCCCTCTTCTCCCTCTCCTCTGCAGGGGCCTGGGGGCCTTGCCCAGGCCTGGCCCAGGTCAGGACCGGCTTGGCCATGCTGGAGGGACATACTGCTGCTGGAAGTCACTGTTTCACTGGCCAAGACCAGCAGCCAAATTCAGGTTCCAGGTGGCCCGAGCTGCCAGCCTTGGGAGGCAGTGCTGACCCCAGAGGAATCCAGTTAATTCTGCGGAACCCACCCTGGCTGTCCCGGGGCCACATTGTGAAATAGGCACTTGGGTTTCGGCCTGTTATGCCTTTATTCCTTCAGATTATGGGCTTCCTCTTCTAGGCAAAGCGTCAAAATTGCCATGCTCTGCATGAACTTTCCAGAGAACTAGACAAAGTGGAAACTGAGGCCCTTAAACCACCTCCCACCACCAATCTATCTGCAGGTCCAAACAGTGACAGGTGATTCTGGTGAAAAATTAGTAAACAGTGCCACAGAGATGGGATCATGTCCCACACATTTCAGCAGGGAATCCTTGTTCTTTTTTTTTTTTTTTTTTTTTGAGGAAATCTAATGTGAAGTTCTGGGTTTCAACTGCTTTTTCTTCAAGTCTGAACATCTATGGGATCTCAGAGAAGCACTGGCCCAGGACACCACCTGGCTAGCCAAGGAACAGGCCGCCTGCATACGCGTGGTCCAAGAGCCCAGGACGCAGGCACGCCAGGGAAGGGAAGTAAGAACCAGTAGGAACCTTTCCTTGGAGCTCACGGATGCCCACAGCAGAGCCAAGCTGAGCCCCACGGACAGAACCATGAGAATTCCAAATCCTTCCCCCCAGCTCCCACCCACGAATTCTGGTATCCAGGTGATGGGAAAGTCATCCTAATTAAAACCACGCAGTGGGGTTTCAGCTGTGGAAAATGGCTGGATCCTTTCTCCTTCCTCCCGCCTCCTCTTTCTCTCCTCTTAAGCACACACATGCAACTTTCCCTCCCTTCATTTAAGCAAACAACTCCCTCCATGATTAAGTACAGCCCCTGCTTATCTAAATAGTCCACAGATGTATAAAGACACAGGAGCTTTCTGCTCCTCGTTGGAGCCGGTTCTGGTACCCATCTTCTCCAAGCCTACAAAAGGCAGCCTTCCCCACCTTCGCTGACAGAAATTCCTGACGCCTGTTCCCCCAGTAAATCAGCCTTGCTTGGCAGGCTGTCCTCAATTTATCAAAGAGGTGGGATTTCCCCTCCAAATACTTCAGTTCCCCACCCCCCTTGTCTTGGCCTCTCCCATAACCTGAGCTTGAAACTGCCCAGATGTGAACAAATGGAACATGAAAAGTCCCAATTCTCTTGTCAAAGTCTGATATTACTTTAACGGTCGAGGTAAAAACCACCAGTTGGTTAACACCAAAGACCCCTGGTGGTCCGGGACAGGGGGCTGGGAGAGTTTGGTAAAGGGCACAGGCCTGATTCTAAATGGAAGGGATCTGTGAGTTTCCAACATAAGTGGAGGAAAAAGAACCAACCCTCTTGGCCGTGGACAAAAGTGAAAGCTAATGGGTGGGTTGAGAAGATGAACCCCAGCTTTGGGTTTCTAACCAGGACTCTTCTGTAATGGGCAGTTAGACACACATGAGCAGAGCAACGACCAATGCAGAAGCTCACCAGGGCCAAACGCCCCGGGAGCCAAACAAGGGGCAAACTGGAAAAATAAGGATGTTGCTCCCAGGGTAACATTTCCTCCCCTAGCATAACACTGGTTATGTGGTTTCAATTTCCTTACCTTTCATATCGCTGGTCATGCAGTTTGGACTTCCTGACCTTTTCCTCCCTAAAGATATCTAGGCCTCAGTTGTATTGCAGCTCCAGGCCCAGAAAAGCAACAAAACCAGACAAGTGATGCAGTGGCTGCCTCAGGACCAGCTGCGTTGACTAATAATCCCGGGCCCTAGCTCTAACCAATCAGTGAGACCACGACCCTGAAAGAACACACCTGGAGAGCTGATGAATATTCTATTGAGAACAACCCCTAAAAGTCCCGCCTGCAAGAGAGAGAGAAATACCCTCAAAGCAAAGGATCCAGCGCACGCTCTCCTTGCCAGGGAGCACACTGGGCCATTTCCTCTCCACACTTTTTCCATCAAAGGGTCCCAAAGAGATTTGAAACCAGGGGAGCAATGGGCAGTGGCAGCTCGTCCCAGGCTAACCTGCTAGCCCTGTTTCCAAGGCCCTCTTTTCTCTGACTTCCTAGTGAGCCAACGCTGCCCAGCCTAGGCTCTCCTGTTGCTTCTATGCTAAGCCCATCCTTGTTTTACTCTCCTATGTTTGTTGGCCAATAAGTTCTTGCTTGCTTTCCTGCACTTTGTCTCTTGATTGAAATATTTCCTTCAAGACAAGAACCGAGGGCTTATCTCTCCAGTAACTCTTCCACAGTTGGATTTTCTTTCCAACCCAAAACATGGTTAATATTTTGACTCCCTAGGAGATGGGCCCTATGTGGGCACTCCGGAAATGGCTTTATTACAACAGGGAGCAAGGACACTCCTGAGCCTTGGCAGCCCTTCCTGCTTGCCCCTTAGAGACTGCTACTCAAAGTGTGCTCTTCGAACGAACCTGGTGGGGTCAGCCTCTCCCCACAGCAGGAGCCCATCTGAAATGCAGAACTCCAGCCTGGCTGGCATGGCTCAGTGTTTGAGCATGTCACGGTTTGAGGAGGTCATGGTTCGATTCCCGATCAGGGCACATGCCAGGGTTGTGGGCTCAATCCCCAGTAGGGGGCGTGCAAGAGGCAGCTGATCAATGATTTTTTTTCTCATCATTGATGTTTCTATCTCTCTCTTCCTCTCTCTCTCCCTTCCTCTCCAATAAAAAAATATTTTTTAAAAAAAGAAAGAAATGCAGAACTCCAGCCCCACCTCAGACCTATGGAGGGGAATCTGCATTGTAACCAGGTCTCCAGAGGACTCACATGCATATTAAAGTTTGCGAAGCACTCGTTGGAGAGCCAGACATACCCAGCGATAAAGGATTTAGGCTCAATCTCTCCCTTGTGTGTCTGATTTCTATTAACTAATACTTAGTAAGAGTAGCTCAGAAAACTTCAGAACGGGCTGCAGTAATATGAAGTGTGCGGATAGAGAAAAGGGAAATGCCCCCCCAAAATCTTTCATCCCCAGCCACTTATGTCCTACTGGCATGTTTTACAAAGTAAGACCCAGTGGACTTCAGGCACGTGGATAACCTAGAGAGCTAGTTCTAAGTGCAGAGTCCAGGGCCCCACGGCAAACCTCAAACCCAAACATCTGGAGGGTGGGAGCCAGAAATTGCATGTTAGCAAGTTCCCCTCGATGATACATACTAAGATTTAAGAATGATTCTCCCTACGTCCTTTGGTTACTATTGGATGACAGGTACGGATTTCCCTTTCTCAGGAACAAATGTGAAATGTTGGCACCTCTGGATTCATGGTGGGGAGATGGCATTAGAAGTGAGACCAGCCGAAGTTGGATAATATAGTGACTGGCCCTTCACCTCTTTCTGCCCCTAAGTAGGAGAGCACCGGTGTGATTCCTTGAAGAGATGTAGGTGTTATAGAGATTGAAGGCAAGGCTGCTGTTTGGGTGGGGCCAGCATCTTAGACACAAGGTTCCAGCACCTCTTGGACACCCCAAACTCCTGGGCAACTTCACTCTTTTGCTGATTTGTTTTACAAAAAAAAAAAAAAAAATGCAAGCAGCAATGGGAAACCATGGGCCAACCACACCCAGCCTAAAAGACATTTTCCTTATTAACCACAGGGGAACTGAAAGGAAATGCCAGTATTTGCCTTGGCTGGGCGAGCGTATCACTAGTTCACCAGTCAGGTACACTAGATGATAAAATCTTTCCATACTGGAGCTTAACTTTAGTGGAATTTTTACAAGTCCCCATACCATGCCCAGAAAATGGTGTCTCTGTGTTTAGGTGTGGTTTTGTGTGGAGTATTTGTTCACTTGTAGGTAAAATTGCCAGCTGTCTGAGGTTTGGAAGTGCCTTGTTAATCAGGGGATGACATCAACTGAAGCTGTCATTGTAATTGCTTACAGAATAAGAAGTTGCACTGAACAACTCCTTACGCAAGAAGCATATAACCTAATATGAAACAGCATGGGCCAGGCCAGGGCCATACTGTGGGTCCAAAGGGAAGTTCAATGGTAAGCCAAGTGTTGTTCCCACCAGATTAGGACTTGGGAGTCCTGGATTCTAATTCTAGCAACACCCAAACTCTTAGGGAATCCTAGCCATGTCTCATCTTAGCTTCTCCATCTGTACATTGAAATCGTCCCTCTAAGGCAGCGGTTCTCAACCTGTGGGCCGCGACCACTTTGGCGGTCAAACGACCCTTTCGATTCCGGTCAAGGGCATGTACCTGGGTTTCGGGCACATCCCCAGTGGGGGATGTGCAGGAGGCAGCTGATCGATGTTTCTAACTCTCTGTCTCTCTCCCTTCCTCTCTGTGGGAAATCAATAAAATATATTTTTTAAAAAAAATCATCCCTCTAAGGCAGCGGTTCTCAACCTGTGGGTCGAGACCCCTTTGGCAGTCACATGACCCTTTCACAGCGGTCACCTAAGACCATCCTGCATATAAGATATTTACATTACGATTCATAACAGTAGCAACATTACAGTTATGAAGTAGCAACGAAAATAATTTTATGGTTGGGTCACAACATGAGGAACTGTATTTAAAGGGCCAGAAGGTTGAGAACCACTGCTCTAAGGTCTCCGTTGCACTTAAGATTCCAGATAACCAGAGAGTTTTCAAATTTTAGTTGGTAATTTTAACATTGGGAATTGGTCTGAGGGGCAAGAGCATCTGAAACCAGAAAAAGAAATTCAGGCAGGGTTGAAAAATACATTCTTGTAGTAGAGCAAGTATTTGACCTTCTTTCTGATCTGAAACACACACAACCAGGAGAAACACTCCTGGAAGTTATTCATGGGAGCAGATGGTAAACGGGGAACGGGGGTGAGGGCGGCCTGCGGTGCCCCCAGGAGCTTCTCCAGCCCACCCACGCCCAGCTACTCCTTGCAAGTCATTACACTGAGGCCAGAAAACATCACTGAAAAAATCAGGAGTGGTAAGTGTGCAGTGGAAGAGGGTGAGTGGTGTACTATTGGGGGGGAAAAAGTCACAACTCACATGATCACTGATAATTGAGTGATTTTAGTCAAGTGAATATTGATACATGGCAGGAAAAGCATGAAAATAAAATGAACACATACGGGAATTACTATTAACATAAGTGATAACATCAAAACATCTGGTAAAAATGCAGTTTAAAAAAACACAACACAAATGAAATGGAATGTAAAACATTTTCACAGTATTCAAAGCTTTTGTAAAAGATTTAGACCCTAAAAGAGGAGTGCTACAGGAAGGAACTAGAGGAAACAAATTTTGTGTGTGTCCTATGTATCTGCAGGTGACAGGTCGGACGGCCAGTACGTTATTCCGTGGGAGTTACCGAAGGTGGAAGGTGTGCTTCTAAACAGATCGTCTGAGCCCACCACACCTGGATAGTTACAACAGGGCAACTAGTTACCTGGAGTCTGAGGAGAAACGCGGCCTCTAGGTTTGGGAAAAGGTGCCTCTGGAATTTACAGATGCAAATGAAAACCGGAGCTCTAATTGGACTCCACGTTGGTGCTAATTCAGTGGCACTGAGAGCCAAGTGTCCTACCCGATATGCTAAAAGCAAAATGTTCCTGGAAGTCTCACCTCCCTTCCTATCCTCTAAGATAATTACTAATATTTTTCAAAGATTGAGCTGAGTTCTGCCAATGAACTCACAGGATTCTACCCAGAATGATTATCTGAAACCTTTACAAAACAGGACCTTTGCATTAGCGATAATTACCAAATCACACACACACCTCCTCTTTTGGGAACCGATGACCAAGCCAATGAGTCTGCACATTGGTTTTGTTATGGCCTTTGTTGAGCAAATTAAAGGTTTGGGATAACAATGCAGATTTGGGCCCACAGCCTCCCTTTGCGTCCTGAAATCGCTGTGTTGTACACAGAGCTGCTGGGTGTCTCAGATCCACAGTAAACCTCAAAGTCCTAGGACACTGTGGTTGGGGTAAATCCAGCTGCAATTCATATTTCCAATTTACTTTGAAGTTTTTCTAAAAATGTCACCTTCTACCTGAGAATTCCCATTTAGAGGGTTGCACAGCACGGCCACCTATTATTCTTCCATAATCTCTCTGCTGTAACTGCTAATACCCCACACAGACCCCTCTCCCAAGGCCGCTGCCTTGGAATGAGGGGCCTGTTGCATGATGCTCTGTCAAAACGAGCAGATACGTCAGATACATACGTTCAATGAACTCTTGAGCTAATCAACCAAATCTAAGACCCAGATCCATGCACTCATGAAATTGCTCTGAATTTCAGTTGACAATAGGAAAGTAGAATATTTCTAATTAACTAATATATATACACACATTTTTTAAAACTATCCACAATTACAAGCAAATCATTTAAGATGCCCCCCCAACACTTGATGATTAAAGTTTGGAGACAACCAAAAAAGGTATTAAAATGACGGGATCCCTAATTGTGAGAGGTTAATTACATCAGGACAACCCTCAGGTAGGTAATGAAGGTGGCAGGCAGATTTTTCAGTCTGGAGTCTTCGGACGTTAAGAGCATGTTCCACTGTTCCTGTGTGGCGAGGGCAACACTTGCCGGCCTCTCTGCAGCACCCACGTTGGGTATAACCACCCTCCCAGGGGGACAATCGCTAAAGTCCCTGAGGTGTTACAGAGAATTAAGAATCGGGCTTGGGGAAGACATTAGCATTGATTGTTTAGAATTGCTTCCTATACACTGAACCAGGGGAATGCAGTTGCTTAAGTGAACAGGTTTATGTACATCACTTATTAAACAGAAGGCTCTGAGAAATACCTAGGGGAGTCAGAAAAAACTGCAGAGGTATGTTGCCTTTGAAACTCTCTCCTTGAGTGGGGAGACACGTGTGGCCTAACTTTCCCTCTGCAGAAATAAAAATAAAAATTTGTTAGTGCAGGAGCACAGGCAGCCTGGCTGTTCTGAATGTCTCTGACCTGTTGAAAGGAATCCATTTCTTCACAGGCAAGAAAGGAATGGGAAGCACTGAGTTTTGAATTGCGTTGTGTTGGGGCCAGAGCAATCCAGGACTCCTCAGGAGGGAGGACCCACGGCTGTGCACCAGCTACATCCACCTCCCACCCAAAATGCCAAGCGATAGCACCGCTCCGCCGGAAAGTAGCCTCGGGTGCACAAGAGACCCTGGTCTTAGCATACCTTTCAAATGCTCAGTGTAGACTTTAAAAAAAAAAAATCCTTGAAAAGTGGGGTTTTTTTTTAGTTGTTCTTCTTTAAGAAAATGTGAAATGAACAAATAGATGACATTAGAATACTAATCTCTTCACCCAATTACAGTCACCGGGACTAACAATTTGCTGGACTTTTCTAAATTTTTCTTAAGTATGCTTTTTAAAAACCACTAACCAAGGCCTCTGGGGTCTGAAAATCGTCCTCTCTCTCAGCCATGGGCCTGGTGCCACGGTGTTTCCCTTCCTCACACAAAGGCCGGCATGTGCTGCCCTCCCCATGAGTGGGGGTTCGATCCTGACTGAGGCGGATGTCAGCTGTCACTCGCATGGCATCTGAGACTGGTTGATTCCTAGCGAAAGGCAATCCTTGGGGGAGCAGGGCGGGCATGGCCTCCCTTTGTTTTCACTGTTACATACCGTGCTGTGCTTCTCTCCCCTGCACCTCCTGCTCCCTGGAACTGATCTGAAGTTGTACGTGTGGTGGGTATCCGTGTCTGCCTTTAGCAGACAGCAAGAGAAATTCCCCTGGAACCGAAAGCAACATGTCTTCCCAATAGTTAGAATTTCCTAGTTCCACAGGAAACGATTAGCTGATCGACTCACAAGTGATTTGTAATGACACAAAGAAAGTCATGGGGCTCAGTGCTTGCTGCTGTCTCTTAGGTTTTGCCTAATCTCTTTTGTGGTGTGGAAAATTTTCATTTTTTAGTGAGTGTGTCTCTGGTGCACTGTGTCTCTAGTTGAATGGTTTTGCATCTCCTTATACTCAGTGACATGCAGCTCCAAACTGGAGATCAGACAAGACTTCCTAATCTAACAGGGTTTCCCTACCTGGGCGTGCGGCTTTAAATACTGGCTATACTGGGGCTGGAGGGGGGTGTGGAGGGAAGAGTAGGGATGCTGCAAGAGGAAAGCCAACGGGATTACAACGTTCTCTGCCCACAGAAGCAGTGAGTTTCAGCGTTGTCTGCTCAGCCCCATCCCTCACCCCAACCCAGGGCTCCCGCCCCAACCCGCCCTGCCCGAGCTTCACTTAAAGACCGACTGGAAAGTAGGACACTCGTGGTTTTTCATTTTCTTCATGAAGTTTTTGAATTCCTTGTTTTTCTTGTCCCACTTGTGGATGGCCGTCAGCAGGTACTGGCTCTTCACCTTGCGGCCCATGATGAGGAAGTGGTGGCTCAGGTTGTCCAGCTGGTGGCAGGGGCAGTCGGCCCCGTTCTTCAGGTACAGGACAAGCTTCTTCAGCTCCTTCTTCTTGATGGGCCCCAACTTCAGGGGCTTCTTCTTCTTGGGGATGATTTTTTTGTCACCATTTTCTTTCTTTACTTCTTTTATTTTCATCCTCAGTGCTAGAGTGGGTGAGGGCAGGGAGGGGAAAGGAGAGAAGGGGAGAGAGAATTTTAGAACACAGCTTTTCATGTACAACAATAACCCAAACCCATGGCTGAAGAGGAGGGTGGAATGAAAGGCAAATAGCAGGCAGAAGGAGACAGTTTTATAAATAAGTACCGACGGCTCAGTGAACTGATTCTGTCCCCCTAGTTTTGTGGTGCCTACCAGTTGCTGCAAGGTGTTATGAATCTCAAATACATTTTCAAAACCAAAACACATTTCTCTTTTTTAAAACTCGGTGACTCAGAATATCACACCATGCTTTGAGAAAGAGAGGGGATCATGTAATCCAATATAACCCATATAATCTAATGCTTTAGACTCTGGAGTTAAAGAGAAACCCTGAGGGTTGTGTTGTTGTTTTTATGCTATTGGTTTCGTGTTTTTTTTTTAACATCCAAGGGTCATAAAATTCCTCAAAAGTTGTGTCCTCTGAATAAGACAGATAGAATCTATATGTGCACACCCAACAAGGAAAAGTGCTTCAACCTGTCATGCTCAAGTGCATTCAACATCAATGTCCAACTTCGGCACTGGGGAGATCGGGCCCCCACCAGCGTGCCTTTTAAGTTTTGACAGCAGGTACCGCTGAGGTTTTGTCAACCACTAATCAGCTTCCAGCATCTATCCATTGAGTAGACCCACACGGAACCAAACTCCTGGTAGATTAGAGCAAGTCCTGATGGAGTCCTGATAGATAAATCAAAGTAATGATACTCTCAAATCTAATCTGCTACATGGGCTGCTTCTGTTCTCAGCACATCCCCCTGCAGAAAGGGAGAGTCCATCAACTTGGTCTTCTCTCTTCTTTGTCATTACAGACCCTGAGTTAACATTATTTTAATGCTAACATGTGGACCAGATACTTTAGTGATGGCTGCACAGGGTCTCTGGATGAAGATAAATCAGTGTGATGGCATTCTCTAAGCCAGTGATGGCGAACGTATGACACACGTGTCAGAGGTGACACGTGAACTCATTTTTTTTGGTTGATTTTTCTTTGTTAAATGGCATTTAAATATATAAAATAAATATCAAAAATATAAGTCTTTGTTTTACTATGGTTGCAAATATCAAAAAATTTCTATATGTGACACGGCACCAGAGTTAAGTTAAGGTTTTTCAAAATGCTGGCAAGCCGAGCTCAAAAGGTTCGCCATCACTGCTCTAAGCGGTCAGTGCGTTAACACGGCATGGCTGTTACAGTCCACTCCCCTCGGAGGCCAGCCAGCCCCGGTATTCCCAAAGGAGCTGGAAATCATTTTCTAGATGCTAGTCACCAGACAATTTGTACATCCTCTGAATTCTTCTGAGTTCAAAATTACTCAGCCCCCTCCTTTTAATAACACAAAGCTCCCACCCACAAGCCATGAGGAATGACTTGAATCTGAACTAAATAACAATAGCTAACAATTATGAAAGCATACGGCATGCCTACGAGCGTGCTGAGCATGGCCATGCATTTTCTCAATTAAACCTAACAACTCCATGGGGAAGGTGCCACTATTTCCCCCAACTAACAGATGAGAAAAAATGAGGCCTAAGGCGTTACCTGGCCCACAGTCACTAATCCTAGATTGGAATCCATGTCTGAATGTGCACTTTTAATCACTGTGCTGCCCACGCTGGCTCTATGGTTGCAAAATTCTTCATAATGAACCTAAAACTGAGCTACTGATTAAATGGGCCAAGAAAATAAGGGGGAGCAACTCAGATTCCTTTCCCAGTTTCACCCACATTTCAAAATGACCTACTTAAGAAATGGTAAGAGTTCCTCCCGGTTGAAAGAGACTGTTGTGGCAAAGGAAACACTGCATTCGTGGCAGCTTTATAAGTTAATATTTAGTTGATTAGAAAGCACACCCTTGGCCTAACCCAAGAATAAGGAGGAGAGAAGAAACTGTCCTAGGAACAATCTTTAATGAATGAGTCAAAGTCAGTAAATTAAACATGGTCCCACTGCTTTCTTTTTCTTACAAAAGGGTTCCAGACCTTGCAGCCTACTCAACCCCATACAATACCCTAGACCTGGTGTCGCTTATGAAATGCCTCACTCCCAAGGGTGGCAGAAGGTTCAGGAACTGGGCACCCGGCAGCAGAATGCTCTCTCATTGAGGATTAGCATTGACCTCACAGGCTGGTCCAGGCTTCCCCACACACATGGGAGGGAGTTCCTTTCTTTAGCTCTCCCCTCAGCCTGAACCAGCCATTGCCCAGGGCCACTGATTACGTGTGACGCCCACCCGCACCATGGACAGTGTAGTGGGACCAGCAGGGGGGAGTGCAGAACAGAAAGCAGCAGAAACCCTCCCTCCAGGACCTCACCCCAGACAGGCCCGAACAGGCCCACACCTGGCTAAGCTTCTCTTGTAGACTTACAGCCCTTGTACCTGGGGTTCACTTGAGAAAAGACCTCGACTGTTCTAGTCTGTGGCTGGCTCAATAAGAAAGGTTCTCAGAGGGGTTGAGTGAGGAACCAGCCAGAGGAGACACACTACTCAGGCCCAGGCTAAGTCAAACAGAGTAAATGGGACTAGGAGAAACCACACAGAAAGGCAGCAAAGAATACTGCAGGGAGGCAAGGCAGTCGGAACTATTCTCCTTTCACAAGGCCCTCCAAAAGGTGGCCCCATGCGTTAGAGGAGTCCCAAGCTACTTCCCAGTGTCGAAGGCTGGGAACCAAGCGTTGCCATCGGAGTGAGTGATCAATTCCATCACCAGGAGAGGTGAACGCATGCCCCGCTGACAATGCAGGCGCCCTCTCTGCTACACAGACGTGAGCCGTCCTTTCTTACGTTCTCACCACATGCTGCCGTGTGAGCACAGGACAGCTGCTGTCGGTGTGGCTCCTGACTTAATGCTCACAGCATCCATGTGTAGAATCTGCATTATTATTTTTTACAGTCAGGGAGAGGACTCGGGTTAAGTAATAAAACACGTGGCCTCCATTTGTAAGAGAGAGAATCAGAAGTAGAATCCAGCCTAACCCCAAAGACCCCCGCTCTTTCCTACTATACCATGACTGGGTTTCAAATGGCATTGCTTCAGTGGAAATTATCTCACTCTTTTGACTGTATTGCCTTTAATCACAACTCAAATCAAAAATTAATGGTCCTTTGCCATGACCGTGTAAAGGAATTTAGTTTACATAAGTGGGGGGACGGCACGGGGAGAGGGGAAATCAAATGATGGAAATGTGTTCTGCATTAGGCTCTTTATTCCTTGCCATTTGGCTCACTTTCTTTTTTGAGGTGGGGAAAGTAGGGAAGGAGGAGGCACATCTGGCCAGAAATTACTAACATCTTTCCATCTTTCAAGGGTTTATTTTAGGGATGCAGATTACCAGCAATGTTTGGATAGGCGATTAGCCGTCCGTGGTTGATTTCCCTGTGCCTGTGGTTACGTGGGCAACCCCCCACCATGCCCCATCCAGGGACTGCTGGGACAAGGGTGGATGCGGGCCCAGGAGCAGTCTGGGACTGATCCCGTCTTCCTCCCCTCCCAGGCCCCCAATGCTGACAGTGCCTGGCCCCCCGGGGCTACGCCCCTGGACTGTGTTCTCAGTTTGCAATGCACCTGGTGGTGGTGGGCAGGGAGGAGACGCCCCAGGAGGCAGCAGCTGGTGTGATGGAGTCTTGGGTCCTGGGTTCTAACTGTGTGACCACAAAAATCTGTTTTTGGGCTTTCTGAGGGTCTGTTCTCCATCTACAAAGCGTAGAGTGAAGTCTGCAGGCCTAGCAGCACTACCATCCGGAGGCACCATGCTGGGCATACTGGAGGGGCGGGGGGTGAGGGGGGAAGGAGGGCGGGGAGCCAGCAAAGCTCATCTCCAGCATCCCCACACTGCTCTTTCTTCTCCGCCCTCCTGGTGAGCCCTCTCACCTGGGGGAGAATGCTATAACGGCCTCAGGCCCTTGACCTCAGCTACCTGAATCAGCTGGAGTCCGAACTAAAACAAAACAAAACACTTCTCTGGGGTTTTTGTTGTTTATTTGTAGCAACAACTTAGCATCCTTCAAGAGTAGAATATAACTCCACCTTTCAGCTCACCGGTCACTGCGAGCAAGAATCCAGAGACCTAGAAACTGAGAAAACCCAAAATTTAAGGCTGCAATTAGGGGCTTTCTCAGAAATTTTAAAACAAATAATCCTTTATATTCAGGTAGGCTCTTAAAGCTTCATTCCACTTCAGTCACCCAAGCCATATTTTTTTTTCCTCCCAAATTACACTTCCTTGGAATACTTCCCATGAGGCTTGGCCATATTTCTGAGGCTGAAATGAGAATAGCAAACTCATTACACTCTAGGCAAACCCATCTTCAAAACCATCTCTTCCTCCTGACCTGCTTATACTAATGGTGCCGCCATTCTTCCAACTACCTAGACAGGGCACCTGGATGTAGGGCAACTTTTAGCCAAGGGCTGGTCGTTTACACAACCAATGACGTGGAATTGTTGCCGGGATATAAGAAAAATCTGATGGGAAAGGTGGGGATGGGGCTGAGTTAGGAATCAGACTTGTGACTCATCTGGTTACAGACAGTAGTTACAATGAAGAGTAAAGGACAGAGAAGAGAACGGGGGACGCCTGGGAGCATCTTCACAGGGGGAGAGAAAGAAGGGTTATTACAAAAGTCATCGCAGGCAGATGGAAAACCAGGCAGCCCGGTGTCTCAGAAAGCACCAGGGGAAGGTGTTTGGAAGGGAGAAAATGCTCCTTGACCCAAAGACTGCAGAGTTTAAGAACGAGTGTGAGACTTGGTCCCTCGCCTTGGCAATCAGGCGGTCCCTGAAGACCTGTGGGAGGCCAGGATCCCAAGGGGCGAGAGTGAATTCCAGAGAGCTAAGCAGCCGTGGGAAGTGGAAAGGAAAGGTATGCCACACTGACAACCACCAAGCTTCTGGAATGTTTGTGTGGATTTACCACTGGCCACTTCTAGCCAAACATATCAGACCGAGCACACGCAATCATTTCCACTCCTTTCCAAAGTCAGTTTAAAAGTATAGGAAAAAAAGTTATAAACACATGGAGGAAAACGGTAAAGGAAGCAAGAACATATCAACATTTAGCGTAATCGAAAGCAAATGGATGGTGGACCCTGGCTTGACAGGGAGAGGGAAAGCTGAAACCTAGCTGCC
>NW_005871074.1:10571471-10587614 GCF_000147115.1 Myotis lucifugus
TGTTAGAATTAGACTACTGGGTGACAATTGCCTGTATCTCCTCTTCCTGGCCCCCGTCAACTTTTGTGGGTTCTCCCTGTAAAATGAGAATGGAATGGCCTTTTCCCTAGAAATACAGCAAGTCCCCCGTGTCAGACAGACCTGCTGGTGGACAGGAAACACAGTGAAATCGTCCTTGGAAGGACAACGAGCAGGCACCAGGTGGCTTTCTCGGCCGTTCTCAAGATTTACTCAAAGGCAATCCAATGGAGGGATCAGAAGGTCAGACCAAAATCAGCAGCTGAGCTTGTAAAAACCTCCTAGGTCAACACTATCTTTCTAGAAAGGAAAAGAAATCATTACTCCAATTTTCTATCTATTGATTGGTTCAAATAGTATATAGAGTGGATGAGCATTTGTTCTTTTGCTCAGACTGACTGCTCTGCCCTGCCTATCCCTGGACACAGGTGTCCTAGTGGGGCCACAGCACAACTAGTAGACTTCCAACACCACCAGGATTACCTGCTGGCATGAGCATGGAGGAACTCTCTGGAAAAGCTAGAACCCTAAGGTTACAGTGAGTGGGACCCATGCATACACAGGAACACCTGGAGGAACTGCTGAGAGCCACATCACTGAGAGGACACGAAGCCAGGGAGACACCAGGAGGAATGAGAGTCAGCTCATCAGCCCAGACTCAGAAGCAGGACCCGAGGGAAGGAGGGAATCGTGGCTCCGGGTGCAACACAGTGGCTACTGCACGGACCAGCCCCACACTCAATCCCCACTGATTCGGGAAACTTACTGAGCAGTCTGGGGCCTGTGCAGGTGAGTCCCCGACCTACCTTCCTCTGAGGAGCATTTGGAGTGAGGCAGGAACTAGGACAGATGGATGTGCTCCCATGAGCTCACTCATTAGAGAGCAGCCTGAGAAATGGGCTCTCAGACCTCACACCACCAGACGGTCAGACCTGGGGAGTGACCATGATCGCCCCAGACCACTTCAGAAGGACTCTCTGTTGTGTCCTCTGCTGGAGTGTCTTGGGGTGTGGATCCCCCAGAAGCCCCCTTGCTGAGGGCTCCATGAAAAGAACAAGCAGCTCCCCAACTCCAACCTGGTTTTCTTTCTCAGGAACCCAGAAGGCAAGGCAGGGGCACAGAGAGTTTTCCGCTGGCTCGGACTAGATTCAGCTCACATACCAGCTCCCGACGAGCATCAGGACAGGGGACCTGATGGGACAGTGCGCGAAAGAAAGGACAAGTGCTGAGCTTTTTGCCGGGCGTGACTGTTCCTCACTTGAGGAATCATTCAAACAAGGAAACCTGCCAGGAGACACATTAAGTCTGTAAGAAAAGAAGGCTGCAGGCGAAGAGCTGTCAGTCATGTAGAAAAATCAACAGCACAATCTATTGATTCTTCTCCTTTTCCAGTGAAGGAGCAGCTTCATATTCAACATTCTCACCACCCTCCCCCATCACACATAGTTATACAACTGTGAAGGCAAAAAGGGTTTTTTTAAGTCACCAAGAAAACTGATACCAGGGAGTGGGGGGTAGACCAGAGCCTCTTGCTTGTATGAAGGAAAAGGCAGGACAGGGAAGCAAGAGAAGAAGGAGGCCCAGCCTGCGGCCTGCACCTCATTCCATGCCCGTGGGACCTCCTCTGGCAACTGGAGGACCACTCTCCAAAAGTCATGCCCACCAGAATGCTCCGAGCCATCTGGTCTTCATCGCAAAGACATGCAATTAGGAATGCATTCAAGGTTCTGTTGTTGCACACCCAGGAGCTGGCCCTTTCCTGGCTGAAGAGTGGGTCTACACGTGAGATTGGAAGTGAATAGAAACACATTTCAGAGGTGGCATTCCATGCTGCCGGGTGATCTAATGAGCTGGGGGCCCCAGGTTCTTCCTCGACCTTCCTCGGAAAAATACTCCGATATCCTCGTGAGAAGGAAGGTTCACCCACTAACACAGCCACCTCCCAGGTGGAAAGCAGACGGCAGGTGCTCCATAAATCACTGCACCATGGAATCTGCAGGGTTGGGAAGGACCACGGAGCCGTGATTTCTGGCTTCCTGCCATCTGTAGGCCTTTCAGGTATGGCAGGCAAGAGCCCATCCAGCCTTTGAATAGCTCCTGTGGTGGGGACCCTACTACTTTGTTGCTCAAGGTTTCATTTCCTCAGCAAGCCAGGTTCTACCAGAGCCAAGCAGAACAAGTCTTCCCTTTGCTGGACTAGACAGTCTCAGCTCTCTCGACTACTGTCCTCCCAACACTTGTAGTCCTGGGAGGCAGACAGCTTCAGACACACATTATCCATTTGAGGGAAGACATGGGAGAATCGCCAGGCCCCTTGGAAAGTGGGAAACATTCAACCCGACTGTGCAACATGTAGGTCTAGGAACGATGGTTGGCAGCTCAGTTTCTGACACCTCACAGCTCCTGTGCACAAAATGCCTGCCATCGGCCCCCATGGGCCAAAGGGAGGCTGAGCACTCATTTTACCACTGGTACCAGTGGCAGTGGAAGCATCAGGTCACTCCCAGATGTGACACGCCTGTACCAGGGCCTGCCATGGCCCCTGTCCCCTCTTTGGGGACCAGGCTGGCACAAAGATGCAGGCCTCTCCTGCCCCATGGTTTTGGACCTCAGTCTTCAGGTAATATGTGCTCCCTGTGAGCCTGGAGATGCTTAGGGGTTAGATCAGCCTATATTTGAATAACCTTTAAAACTTTTTTCCTTTATTTTATTTTTCCCATCACCATTTATCCCCTCTATGAAACTCTTTGTGAGCTCCTCTGAGAGAAGCATCACTCTTACTACCCTGGTTCAGATTTAGTATATCTGTAAAACTTTTATTTTTCCTTTTTAAGGGAATATAAGTGTGTGCTTATGCTATAAATGCTTTAGGGGGATGTGGCCCTGCTGGGCATGCTGGCAGCCTCTGCTTGCACAGAAAGCCCTTCCTGGGGATGCCAAGCAAAGCTGGAAGGTGGCACCTGTGACCGGCTGCCACAGGGTAACTTGTTAGATGTGCATTTGCACTTTGTTGTTTCCAGAACACTTCGATAGGATCTCGTGGGGTCTACACCCCAGTTCTGGGAAGTATGCACAATGATCCCTATTTTGCAGGTGAGAAAACTGAGGCTCAGAGAACTGAACTTGGCCAAACTCTCATGGTTGGTAAATTGTGGAGTTGGAATTAAAACGTGACTGTGAGGTTTAGAGAGTGCTCCTCAGAAGTCACTTGCTCCATGCTTCCAAACTGCTTTCCCATCAGGCCATGCCTTCCGCATGCAGGCAAAGAAGGTCCTATGCCCTCCATCCCTGGGTTTCTCAGTAAACACAGGAAGAGCTGGAACCTGAGACAAGGCCAGGAGAGGGACCCCAAATGTGGGACCAGTCCAAGGAGCTGAGTTCTAGGAACGATGGTTGTCCAGGATGTCCAGCCCCCCAGGCACTATAGGCGAATGCTCATCTACAATTGCATTGTAACAATGCACCCCAACTCCACCCAACTCCCCTGACCTCTGCTGCCTACTCTGAGACACTGACTTCTCCTCCACAGGTGCCTACGACAAAGGCCAAAGGTTCCCACTGAACACTTCCGGGGAGCAGGGAGGGGCCCACAAAGATATCCTATCAAGAAACCACATCACAGAGTTTTTGCAGAACAAAACCATATACTTCAGGGCTGGAAGGAGCCTTAGAGTCCCCCTAGGGCAGTGGTTCTCAACCTTCTGGCCCTTTAAATACAGTTCCTTATGTTGTGACCCGACCATAAAATTATTTTCGTTGCTACTTCATAACTGTAATGTTGCTACTGTTATGAATCATGATGTAAATATCTGATATGCAGGATGGTCTTAGGCGACCCCTGTGAAAGGGTGGTTCGACCGCCAAAGGGGTCGGGACCCACAGGTTGAGAACCGCTGCCCTAGGGTGATCCCTTCAATGTGCTTAAGGAAACAGGCTCAGAGACGTTAACACTGGCCCGAGTCACAAAGCCGTTTAGTGGCAGTGCTGAAATCGGATCCCGGGACTCCAGAATCTGTGTTATTGTCCATCACATCTCCTTGCACAGAAGATTTTACCTTTGTTTTGTGACAGGTGGGTAACTGAGTCATGGAGAGGTTAAGTGGCTTGCCTGAGCTGACACAGGAGATGGTCGAACTGGCCTTGACTTTAGGTCCGTGTGACTCCTGAGCCATGCCTGTTCTTTCCACTCTACTTTATAAATCCATGGGATTACAGCATGCCCTTTATGACAATCCCTGCAACCACTGGAATCTGCTAAGGAAGTGACTCCTGCCCAGAAAACCAGCAGTTCTAAATGGACTTGCTGCAAACACTAAACAAAATAGGCCACGCTGGTATTTGGAGTAATAAACAAGGCACCAAGGCTGTAGCAGTGTCCCCAGACTTACAAGATGGTTTTGCATAAAGACGTGCTGCAGAGAAATATTTATGGGCTTCTCTAAGCCTTCCTGAGCCCGGGGAAATCGGGGCCGTGTTCTGAGGGCCTCTCTCTGAAACGATGGGGGAAGGAGCAAGCCTCTGACCTCACCAGTGGAGACTTAGCACCTGCGAGGCCAGGCCAGCTGTAAGAGGCACTCTCCCATTCGCTGTGCAAGCAGCTGGCTGCCATGGTTGTGCTTACCAGGCGGATGTGCTGTGAGCACACAGATAATCACATGGCTACACCGACAGCTCAGACCTCCCCATTACACAGACATAAACACACACACAAACCACTGAGGCCGCTCCTCTCATCCTATATTGTAGCCACAGCCTCTCTTGGCTCTCTCCTCCAGAAAACCCCGGACACCTGAGCTGATCCAGCCCCTCGGGCCCTGACTAATGCTATTACCAGGCCAGCGATTACAGGGCTGGCTCCAGAAGCGCTGTGCTTGCTGCCTGCCTGGCCCACTAACAAGGTCTGGGGAGAAAATTCAGGGCCGTTTATGACGGCCCCTAATGACGACTGCTCTTGGTAATGACCGGCTCTGCGGTGACCCGACTCGGAGTTGATTACAAGCTCTGGCTCCTGCTCCACACGCCCAGAACAAAGGTTTCTCGGGGGCCCTGACCGCAGCAGATGGGCCCCTTCCCTGGCCGTGTGCTGACCTCATCAGGCCCGCTTTCAGGAGCTCCTTCAAGTGGGTGGCCAGTGCTGGCCCACCCCTGGCCAAGCACTGCCCTGGGCCCTTAAGGGATGTGACTTGAGGGCCTCCTCTCTCCTCCTTGTCCTATATTGTAGCCACAGCCTCTTAAAAGAAGCCCTTGGGTGGGGAGCAGGAGGACACCTGAAAGAGAAGGTCCTCATTCATCCCGCGATGACGTGCTAACAGCAAAACCTCAGGCTTCAGGAGTGAGATGTTTGGAACAGGAGAGATGTTTGGTTGAGGGTGAGGACAATCGTATACAGATAAGACCCATCTTCTGGCCAACTAAGGTCTTACCTTCCTTGCCAAGGGCTCAACTCAGGGTTCAGAGCACCACCTAGAGGGAGGAGGCGGCGGCTCTCTTTGGCTTTGACTAGGGATGGCCCTCTTCCTAGAACCTAGACCCTGGGGAGAAGGATACAAACATTCCCGTCCACACAACTGACAGCTCTTTGGGTGTTGATCACAAAGTCAGCCTATGAAGTATAAAGTATAAGCAGGGCCATGTACCCAGTAGAAGCCCCACAATCATCTGTTGAATTAAATCTGTGCAAGAATGCATACCTCCTGCAGATAGATTTTCAACAGAAAATGCATGTGCGCGCGCACACGCACACACACACACACACACACACACACACACATCATACACCTGTTTTTAAACGAATACGTGCTTAGAGTGAAGAAGCTGTAACCCGAGAGGCTGGGTGGCTGGCATTTGGCACCTTGCATCTCTGAATCTCAGAACAAAGACTGTAACTCTCCAGTCAGCCCTGCTCCCTGTGGGTGAAGGGGGCTGCGGGTTCCCTGGAGGTTAGAGGCTGCCCTCATTGGCCCAGTGTCGCCCTTCCACTTCCCAGCACCTTGCCCAAAGCAGACAATTCCTATTGATGGACCTCCTTCCCTCCTGTAGCCCTGCCCCGCCAGGTGGTGTCTCTGACTCAGGCCCATGGTCACAGTAAATGGGTAACCACACCTGCTCATTCCAACTGCTGCCCATTCATAGGAAGTGGTCCCGGTGCCACTGGGACCCTGCCTCCCTGCCAGCAGGGTACACAGGCAATGGTGTGGGTCAGAGGACCCACTTTTCTTCTTCACACCTCCAGCCAGCCTTCGAGACCCCACATTTCTGGCTGGGACTAGCCCTTACACAGGATGCTGAGTTGGTAGTCAGAAAGGACATGTGACTTTCTTTGCCTGCATTTATTTAGCTGCGTTAAGTTTGGTCACGTTAAGAATTATTATCTGTTTTGAATCTTCACGCCCTTTTCTAGCCCCCATCTCCTGACACCAGTAATGCCTTCTTTACTTTCTCCATTAACCTTGAGCCTGAGTTAGGTTACTTTTCTCAAGGAAACTTGTCTGAATTTCTCCAGCCTCCACCCCAAAAGGAAAAAACCCTTCCTTCTTCAGGCCGGGGAGTTGGGACCATGCACTAAAGCAGCGGTCGCAAACCTTTCGCGGACCTCACGGACCACCAGTTGGCGAACACTGCACTAGAGCATCTGAAATCACCAGGAACAGAGACAAACAAGCACTGCCAAGGAAGGCCTCATCCACCGGATTCTTAAATTCTTGGAGGACAGAGATGAGAACTCAGGAAGCCTGGAAGTGGGGCCACCTCAGCCACAGACCCAAGTGCGTGCATTCAAGGCCCATGAGTTCATGGCAGCTGGCGCCGCAGCCCCACGTGGAGTGCGCGTGAGAGGACTCTCCCGGGTGCCAGCTGTTCTGAGGGTCTAAAGTGCTTATTCCAGGCCCCCGTTCCTAGCTCTGCTGCCAGACTCAGAGTTCGGGGTCACCTGCAGCCCCAAAGCCATCCCCAGAAGCTGAATGGATCTGTTGTGGAAGACACACCAGTGTGAACTCAGTTTCAAAGGGCTCACACAGAGGAGAACACATCGGAGGTAGAGGAAGTGTCCTGGGTAGACGCTGATGGAAGGGCTAGAAAAAACAAGGAAGGCAAAACCCTGCTCAGAATCCTGCCAGACGGAGCCAGAACACAGCTCAGGGAGCTGGTCCCCAAGTGCCTCCCACTGCCAAAGCACATTGTGGGCATCTCTGTACAACTCACAGACATCCCTTCAGAATTTGTAAATGATTTCCCTATGCCTGCCCTGCAGAAAGCACTCCTTTATCCCCCTAAATATCTGCAAGCCAGGAAGCATCTGTTACCTGCACATCAATCTCTAAGCACTGCCAGGCAGCCTGGCCTCGCAACTTTAACCTGGAAAGGCCGTTTATTCTCGGGACTCAACCCTGAGCACAGATGCCCCGCACACAAGCCCAACCTGAAAAGTCCTCATCAAACAGACACAGGCGTCACCTGTTCTCCAGGGTCCTGGTTCCTCTCCCTGACCCAGCACGGAGGTCGGCATGGCAGGGGCCCAGGGTGGCGCCTAAGTTATGGGAGGTACCCGCAGACACCATGAAACTCGGTCCTGCTCTAAGTGAAACTCAGTCCTGACCAAGCACGGTGGTCTGGAAGCTCCAGCCTCTGGGACTGAGAAGCAGCGGTTTATAACTCAGCGGTCACTCCCTAGAAAGCCACGATGAACAATGACCACCATAGCTTCCATTCAAGATGGAGGCTTATTTCCTCTCTTCTCCATCCTCCCCTTTCGTCTGTTCATTCACTCATCACTCAGATGGTCCTGGGTACTCGCTGCAGCACCCGCAGAGCAGGACTCGCCCTCTTTACTCCCAAGGGGATCTCTCGCGACCACCACCAGTGAGCAAAGCTGGGGACCCCGGGGAAGCTCCTTGGCCCTTCTGGCGCTAGAATTCCAGCTCAGCAGAATTCACAATGATCTCCCCCTCCCACCGTGCCCTGGCCCCAGCTCCCAAATCACTCAACACGCCCCAGCCCCCTGCCAATTTGGTTCAACAAATGTCTATTTTCAAAGAAACCTAAGCCGGCCGCTTCTGGTTCACGTCCCTCATAACTCATCACCGGCTGTGTATGCGATGCTGAGGGAAGCCGTCTGAGGCTGGTCCCCCTCTGAGGCAGGAAGTCCCCAGTGCCAGCATTAAGTGGCACTCAAGCCCAGGGAGGCCCGCGCAATAGGGGCGGCCTCTGCGCACACAGGCGCTGCCAGTTCTCGCTCCTAGCGGCCCAGCGGCCAGGCTGCAGCGCCAGGTCCTCCCGGCACAGAAAGAGTGACAGCGCTAGTGACAGGCCCGTCCTCTTACACGGCAAAGCTGTAGCTCAAATATTTATTGTATGTGTCTGGCTTTCACACGGAATCTGCAACCTGCCAGTTAGCAGTGTTTACCTTGGTAGAAATTCACGGGAAACCTTAGCCTGAACAGGCCCGGAGTTTATTTTACTGCCAGATAAACAACTTTCTTTGATAAATCATCCATGTGACAGTGTTCCTGAAAGACTAAACAAAGATTTCGAGTGCAATCTATAGGCCTTTGAGAAGCCTTTCAAAGCTAATGCATGTTTAATTGGCTGCTCTAAGCAGGCTGAGGCAGGGCAAGGGCCTGACATTTCTGTGGCCATTTGTTCTCCTTTAAAAAAAAAAATACAGACTGGAGTTTCTGGCTCATTTCTGCAAAATTGGACAAAATTTACCAATATTTAAATGTTCGGTTGCTTCTCAACCGCCTCTGTTTCGGTCCAAAGGAGCACCTATCAAACATCAACAAGGCAGTTGTTGGAAAGGGAATTAAAAACTGCCCTGCAGATACTGCTTGAAAAAAGGGGAGGATGGACGGAAGTTCAACACACAAGGTCTAAGTCCCTCTTAAACAGGCCCAATGAATTATGAGCAGAAAAGCTCATATTAGGACTATGATTTCTAAGTAACACACAAAAACACAAAGAAAAAGTGTGGGTCAGCATGTCCTAGACTTGGTCTACACTCAGCCCAAGCTCCCTGTGTCCTGCAGGCTTGGCTGTCTGATGACACCCAGCCTTACGATG
The DNA here is from genome assembly GCF_000147115.1 of Myotis lucifugus. Lineage (NCBI taxonomy): Eukaryota > Metazoa > Chordata > Mammalia > Chiroptera > Vespertilionidae > Myotis > Myotis lucifugus. The sequence goes on from NW_005871074.1 coordinate 10,580,547, forward strand.
ACGTAAAGGTGGCATCTAACTAAAACTGCTAGTAGGTAGGGTTTGTGTGTTTTATTTTGTCTGCTTGGGTTTGGTTTGGGTTTGGGTTTGGTTTTTTAACTACAGCACCTTGAAGTTGCATAAAACTTTTAAAGCTTTTCCAAATACAGACTGGAGTTTCTGGGCTTTTTAAAAGGCTTCTTCAGCATAATCCTCTTTTAACCAGAGAATTAATCGGGACATTCCATTCCATGTCCCAACACTTTTTTTTTTTTGCCAACCAGATTTCATTAGTGCCAGGCTCTTCTTACCTGGGCTGATTTCCATCCTGACACAATCTTTTTGAATAAGAAGAGAACATGGCTAGGAATGAAGCAGCCACCATATTCCAAGAACTATACACACTTGATTAATTCAATTCTCCCCCCAGTGACACAGGAATCGCCGTCCACATTTTACAAGTAAGGAGATAGGCTCGGGGAGGTTGAGAGACTTCCTCAAGGTTGCTCAGTTTATCGGGTTGGGATTCAATCCAAGCCCGTTTGGCCCGAGGCATATGTTCTTTATATCCTACTGTACTACCTGCTTCTCTCCACAAAGAAAGAAATCAGCGACTGCTGAGCCCTTTCTATGTGTTAGGCACAGACATCAGCCCATTTATATCCCACAAACTCTGAAGTAGTGAAAGAACACCCTGTGCCCCCTTCCCAGGGAGCTTCCTCTACCGTTCCTGGCAGGACAGAAATGTGATGGGCGTGAGAGAACATGAAGGAGGAAGGGTATGGAATCTGGACTGGCTACCCAGGTACGTGCTGATGGGAACAAAGCCTATAAGGGATGCCAGGCGGAGTGGCCTTGGGCAATCAACTGGCTAACTCCTCTATCTGAGCCTTCTTTTCCTCAGCCTTTAGGATAAAAGCCCTGGACTGGCTGATCTTGAGGCCCCATCATGCTCAGCAGATCTAATGACAATGGGGTACAGATGAGCAATACAACGCTCAAAGAAATGGGCCACTTGTGTGGGTTACGAACAGCCCCTCTCTTCGAGTTCATCCTTTACCCCTCTTCCTCCAGCCAGTCTCAGAGAGGCTTCAGAGAGCAGGGGTGAATTGGAGGGCAAATCCTCCTTCCCCCCTTCTCCAGGATAGTTTGTGTATACATCAGATGATAAAGAGGACATTCGTTAAGTGAAATAAGCCAGACACAAAAGGATAAATACTGTAGGATTCCACTTATATTCGGTACCTAGCATAGTCAAAGTCATAGAGACAGAAAGTAGAATGGTGGTTTCTGGGAGTGAGGGGAGAGAAGAATGGGGAGTTAGTGTTTGGGTAGAGTTTCAATTTGGGATGATGAGAAATAACCAAAGACGAATAGGGGTGACGACTGACAACAATGGGAATGTACTCCATGCCACGAAACTGTATACTTAAAAATGGTAAACTTTATGTTATGTACATTTTACCACATTGAATTTTTTTAAAGGTGAGGGCTAGGCAATTGGGCAGGGCTACTTACACCCGGAGAATTATAGAGTCACAGGTTGGAGAGTACATCACCGTTTGGCAACTGACCACCCCCAGGTCAGACCTGGACTTCACCACAAAGAGGGGGAAGTCACGTGTCAGCCAATCCTGAACCAACCAAGTCCATACCTAGCTATGTCTTAGTACAAAGAAAAGCCACCATTCCAGCACGGTGCAAGGAGGCGGGAGAGCTGAAACCAGAATTCAGTTCAGGAAACATTTCGACAAATAAGCCGAGAGCAGAGTTCACTTCTCTGGTGAGAGTCACAAAGGGAGGCCTCCAGTGCCAGGGACAGGTCGCTGGGCTACTGCTGTACCTGCAGAGAGCCCCAAAACGAAGGTTCAGTGAGTCCAGCCTGTTTGCTGGGCCCAGGACTGGGTTCCTTACCCACTAGCTCATCTGCTCCTTACCAAAACCTATACCTGGCTATCAGTTGTCATTTCTTAGAGGGAAACTGAGGGTTGGGGGGGGTTGAGAGATTTGCCCAGTGCTGCAGAGTATTCATATAGTGGTAGAGGGAGGGCTGAGCTCAGTCCCAGAAAACGCCATGCCCACCCATGGATCATGGGTTTCTGTGTACTTTCTCACACTTAAATATGCTTTCACAGGTTCAAAGATGCTATAGAGAAGTGCTTCTCATTGAAATTTGCTTCATCTAACTGTCCTCTCGAGACAGGTATAGACAAGAAGGACTGAGAGGAGATGGGATGCACCAGCCTCACCAGTGGGGGAACTAGGGCTCCTTCCCCCGCTTTTCCTCCGTTCCTCAACGTGACTTCCGAGTGCAAGGTGCTCCCGATCTGACCTCAATCCAAACTGCTCAAGACCTGCTTCGTCTGGCCAGGACCCCAGGTCTGGCATCTATTCAGGAACTCTCCTATCTGAGACGGTGGGTGAGCCAGGAATGACATCACAACTCACCCAGCCAACTCGAAGGCTTGGAAGGCTCCTGGTTCGGCGAGGTCTGTGCACTGTCCAGCCCGCCTTGTGCCTGGGAAGACTAGACTGGTCTCTGGCCGTGAGCTGGGCATTACACTTCCAGGGCACTTAAAGTGCTCAACCCTGTCTCTTCTCTCACATGAGGTGCCACAACTCCTTCTGACTATAGACAGAGCTGGGGATGGGTTATGTATTTTAGAGATTGTCTATTAGCCTTCTCTCTGGCTTCTCCAGTATCTGCAAACACCCTTAAGCCTTTGTTTCCCTTCTCTCATGTCTATTTAATTTCACTTTGACTGAACTAGATTTCTGAATGCTAGGGCTTCTTTTTCTTTTACATATACACTCAGCCACCCCAACCAGGGCATGTGGTTTTCCTTGGACTTAATAAACAAGTGGCACATATTCACTTGGAAAGGAGCCTTCGTCCTTTTATTAAAAAAGGAAGTCCAGTTCCCAAATCCCTGCCATCCTGTGTCACTTATATTCTCATCTGACAAACATTTAATTGTGCCTCCATGTCTAAGACACCGTGCCAGAGGCTCTAAGTACAAGCAGACCTTGTTCTGTTCATTCTAAGACACGGATTATCGTTACATTTGAACACAAACTATGTTTTCTTTGTTAGTGGTACCAAACCAATAGTGCATCTCACAATTAATGGGCATCTTATATTAAGTAAAATACGGTACAAGATACAGACCCTGCTCTCAAGCAGCTTACAGATGTTGCAATTATTTTGCTGGCAGCCAGTTTTCCTCCTCTGTGGGAGGAAACTCGGGGCTTAGTTTGGAAAGGCTGGACCTACTCTTTGCAAGAGATCAAACAGCCCTTCAGCGTAAAACACTGTGTCTCCGAACAGCAGCACAGCCAAGACACCTTGGAAAAGGAGTGAGAACAGATTTGCGAAGGTGCAGGAATCTTCAAACATCCTTCTTGTAGGAAATACTCCCAAACACTTAACTGTGAGAGCTGATTTTTTGCTTTCCTATTTGACTCGTTTTTAGTGTTGCAAAAGTATGTTTTTACTCTTTATGAGGAAACATATAAATGGGGGGAATCCTTCCAGAAAGCAAGGAAAATTTCTGGGAGCAAAGAAATCTTTTTCCACAGTGAGAAAATACCAGGCTAAAGAAGTTGTCAACTGAACTCTCAAGCTCAAGAAAACTGTGGAAGCCGGTATAAGAAAGCTCTGAACTATCTCATCATCATGCACATTTCCAGCAGAAAAGCTTAAGGGTGTTTGCAGATACTGGAGAAGCTAGAGTGAGTGGCCAGAGGTGGGGTTCTAACCTGGCAGCAATTATAAATCAGACCCTCACATCCCTGGGACAAGCTGACCTGAAGACGGCCATGGGCACTGGGTTACTAACAGCAGGATCATTAGTGTGGCCACTTGCAATACTATATTGGCCTGCGTAAGAGGAGAGAGCAGCAGCCTGTTGTCACGTAGCAGGAAAACCAGAGAGGACAAAGAGCAGATCGGCACGTCCTAAATTGAGCACTGCACGCAGGCTGGCCACCAACTTGAATTCAGAAACTGCACCACCTAACTTCTGGCTACCCCATCTGGTGCTTGATCCAGGCTGATCCAACTGCATTCCTGAGCATCAGCACACAGGTGTTTCTACTGATGCTTTTCCCTGTTGGGGGAAAAAATGTGTTCTGAACCGAGGGGGTCCAGCGCAGGGGTGGAGAGACTGGTGGCCAAGCACACCAGGCAGAGTTAAGCGTGCACTGCCCGAGGAGGAGGGATGGTAGGCCATGCGGGAGTCCGAGGAGGAGTTGGCAGGAGGGCAAGTGTGCGTGCTGACCCAGAAGGAATGCACCCCTTGTTCCTGGAGCTCACAGAGAGCCTTCCAACAACCTGATGTCTTCCCATCCGGGATGTCAGGGCCACTTACTGCAAAGTTTGATCCCTGGAGTAGGGAGTAAAATGTTCTTGTTCTTTTCTGTTGTGTGTCATCTTACATTGCCGAATGTCTTTGTTTCCTAATTGAATCCCATCAGTGTAAGCTAACTGCCTCACTTACTTGAACTCAGCTCAGAACAAGTTCCCCACAAGGCTGCATTCTTCAGGGTGCTCAGAAGGGCAGAGCTAGGCTCAGCCCCTGCAGAGAGGAGGGGAGGAGCCCTACTTATTGTCTTAGAAGAACATTACAAATAAAAAAAACTAAAAGTCTCTCTGCATCCAAATCAAAGAGGCCTGGCATATACCACACCCACGCTGGAGAGATAAACGTCTCTACGCAAAGTCCGGTGGCCGTTCGTCTTCTCTTAAAGAGGAAGGCAACATGAGAGAGTCACAACATGACAGAGAGTCAAAGAACTCCAGTTGGGAAAGTCAGAGTCCTTATTTATGAAATAAGTGAACTTGATAAGATGACCTGTACGTTCCGGGAGGAAGTCAAAAGTTCTATGAACCCAAGAAGAAAATAATCTCGGAGCTAAACGAACACAGTCCCAAACAGTCACTCAGATTCACCGAGACCTGATTGGTTATTAAAATAAGATAGAGCCCTCTCTCCTGGAAGCCGTGCGCAGGTGCTTGCTCACTCACCTGCTCACTTAGTAGGCACCTACTTTTTAAGGGGAAAGATGTCTATCCCCAGGTGAGTTACCTGAGCACCAGACTCTTACCCTACACCAAAAGGTCAACCTTTCACATTCAAATTCTTTCCCAAGGCTTGACTCTTCAGCTCACCTCTAGGGGATGTCTCCAGGGTCACTAGCTGCCACAAAGCCCCTAGTTACCAGAATTTTGGTAGGTAATTGGGGGAGATTAGAGGAGACCTGATGACAAGTTCAGGTTGGTATGTTCCAGACTACAATCGGGGCGTAAGCATGGATTCTCTTCTCACACTTCCTTGGCATTAATTAACTTTGGCCTTGAGTCCCCACAGCCCCTCTCTTCAGCTGGTGAGTTATAAAATGACTCCATAGTGTCTAGAAAATCATTGATTAGTGTTTGGTCAGGATTTTAAATTTCTTAAAGTTAAATTTCAATTTATCCTAGGTAAGTATTTTTTTATATGGCATCTAGCACAGGGCTTTGCACTCAAGAAACACTGAATGAATAGACATGTGAATCAATGAATAATCAGATGCACTGGATTTGAGCTCCATACCAGGAAGACACCCCCTGCTAGTCACCTCCATACTCAGTTCCAGGGTTTTTCCATCACTCTTCCCTCAGTAGCTGAGCCTGATAGAAGTCACATGAGCATTCACATCAGCTAATATATTACCTTTCAGAGTTTCATTCAATTCCCTGGATTTGATGAACTGCCAGGGGGCCAATTTCTGAAAGTAAGTGTGGTGATTTACAATAGCGGAAGAGGATCAATGAAATCTACAAGAGTGGCCCCTTAGTCATCCCTCCTAAGGATCCTTCAGGAACACAGCCATACGTGAGCAGATTCTTCCTGCCCCAGCCACGCAGCAAAAGGCTTCCCATCAGGATTTCTGAGAGATTTTATGTTCTTTTTCTCCATTTCTTAGGGGGAAAAAATCCCAATCCCATGTGTGGATGAAAAGCTTGTTGCTAAGGCAGTGAGGGGCTGCACACCCACAGGCTTACTCACAGGAGACCCACCAAGTTCAGCCTGGCATTGAACACCTTCTGACGAAGCAAGAGTGTGACCATCAAGAAGCAAATGCCACTACGGTCAGATGGCGGGGTAATCAGAGCTCTCTATAACAATTTCATTTGAGTTCATTTAAGATGACAACAAGGAAAAGTATGTGACAAACACAAGCAGCAAAATGCAGAATAGACCAAATCTTTGAGGTCCTGCTGTCCTCCCCAAGGATGAAGGAGGCAGACGGAGACACCTAGTGTAGAAATGAAGCATGCAGCCTTGGCCAGTTTGGCTCAGTGGATAAAGCATTGGCCTATGGACTGAAGGATACCAAGTTCGATCCTGGTCAAGGGCACATGCCCAGGTTGCGGGCTCGATCCCCAGTGTGGGGCATACAGGAGGCAGCCAATCAATGATCCTCTCTCATCATTAATGTTTCTGTCTCTCTCTCCCTCTCCCTTCCTCTCTGAAATCAATAAAAATATTTTTTAAAAAAAAAAGAAAAAAATGAAGCACGCAAAACATATCCCTCCTCAAGAAGCTCTCCATGGCAAAGGGTCTCAATTCCCCAACGTGTCTTCAGTCACAATGGCAAATACCCTGAGAGCACATCTGTCATATGTACAATGTCCTTTAACTTGCATGTGCGCACACATACGTGTGCAGCTCATTCAGACGTGGCACTTTGCCAGGACGAGGCCTTTTCGTGTACTTGGTGATGTGTGGTGGTGGTTCTGAAAGGGCACACTCACGTTACCTACCGTTCTGCTTTTCCTGGTAAGAATTCTGTACAAAATCCAGCCTCAGGGACACGGTGCAGGCATCATGAGAAACCCCCTGTTCGCGTCAGGCTGAACCTGTCCTTCAGCAAAGCAGGCCTGGCCCAGACCATAAAATAGAGGCAGGCACAAGGGAGTCAGCTGTTCAAATGGATGCAGTGAACATTTATTTCTCCCAGAGGAGAGACGCCACGGTGTCTGGAGCACGGGTCTTCCACCACATCCCCACCAGGGACCATCCCTGAAAGGCCACCTGAGATCAG
>NW_005871075.1:0-1848 GCF_000147115.1 Myotis lucifugus
CGTGGTGTCGTGGCCACTGACTAGCTTTTCTCTTCTTGAAAAGGGAGATCATGAGGCTTGGACTAAGAATAGACTTTAAAACATTATTCAAAGGAAAATAAGTGACCAAGGGCAAAGTGGAACGCCCAAGGCAGAGCCGTGAGGGTGTGTAAGGCGTGCATTGTTGCTGGTCTTTTCTGTGGGAGATGCATTCACATTCTGCCGTGAGCCCCACCCCATCCATTTTAACGTGTGCTCTCTGTGAAGGAGGACTTCACCTGCACGTCTAAGATCAGGGACCACTGCCCGCATCGCAGAGGCTCCCTAAAGTATGGCACGGAGAACCTGGCCGCCAGTTCTGTTCTCCCTGTCCTTCCAGGTGTCACCGACACACCACCACCCCGGGGGCGCAGGAGAGCAGCGGCAGCACGGCCACGCGGTCTTGTCCTCCCCGCCCAGGGGGACGGTCGGCCTGAGGTAGGATGCCCACACGCCTCGCCTCAAGGGAGTAGCTGAAACGCAGGACAGCGAGAAACAGAAACCGGAAACAGGGTCTTCCGTGAAATGTCCCGTCATGGATGAGACGCCCTTCCTCTTATTCCCATGGTTTCCCCATCCACTAACTATGAGTGCAAACTCGTTGGTTTGTTGTTGTTGTGACCGTTCACAGTAAGTTCTCCTACAGAACGGGCCGTGGGGATGACTGGGACACCCAGCGCCCTGTGCTCGGACCCCCGGTAGTAAAGGAACCACAGGGTAGACTTTCTTCCCAGAGCCAGGAGCCCCTTAACCAGAGTGCCAGACACTTGAGAAACAAGAGAGCACTTGAAAGTACCTCTTTCAAAACTCAAAAGAGTATGCTCTCTGCTGCTATTTCTCGTGTGTACGTGTTTGCCTCAATGCTATGCACATGGCCAATGTCATGTCCATAAGTGGGCAAATAGGACCTTAGGAATTAGGGCAGCCCAGAGTAACAGCACCGGGCTGTGGCCCCGAAGCCACCCAGCACCCGGGAAGGCCTGGCCCGCAGAGAACCCTGCTGTTTCCTGACTCTTCTCCATCTTTCGAGGGGTGTCCAGCCCCTCCAGCAATGCCCATTGAGTTCCTCCCGCTGACCACATGCCCTCCCTTCCGCAGGAAGCCTCGGGGAGAGGGCAAGAAGTGCCGGAAGGTGTACGGCATGGAGAACCGGGACCTGTGGTGCACCGCCTGCCGCTGGAAGAAGGCCTGCCAGCGCTTCCTGGACTGAGGGGCTCGGCCACTGAGCTCAGCCACCAGGTCGCAGCCCCCGGGTCATGGCCACCAGGTCTCAGCCACCCGGACCGTGGTGCACGGCCTGCCACTGGAAGGCCTGCCAGCGCTTCCTGGACTGAGGGGTGCAGCTATGGCCACTGGGCCTCCCGCCCTCACCGCCACGGCAGCTTTGGGAAAGCGCTCTTCCTTCAAACAAAACACACCTAAAGCCCAGGAAAAGCGCATCCAGGAGGCCTGGTGGAATTTCAGAAGAAAAAAGGCCACATGGCCCTGTCTGCTCAGAGCCGCTTCCCGTGCGCGAGAGGGAGTCCTCTTCCTCTGCTGGGTGTCAAGTCTGGAAGCTGTGGTCTCCGCAGCACTGGGTCCCACGGAGCCATGTTCCCTGAAGGAGGCGTATTTTGATGAGCTTCCTGAAAATGCCGTTCGGGGGGGGACACCCAGGGGAAGCTGCGGTGACTGTGGCATTTGTGCAGGACAGACTTGCTTCCTGGTCTCCCGTTCCATAGATTCTGGCAGCTCTGGACCTTCCGATCTTCTTTTGTTTTTTTGAAAAGCCCTCTTTGAGAGTGTGCGTGCAGGCCAGGCAGTGGATCCCCGCGCCGCGCCCCACGCCCC
>NW_005871075.1:2473-30689 GCF_000147115.1 Myotis lucifugus
GGTGGTGGTGGTGGTGGTGTGGAGAGAGGGGAGTCGTGTCACGCCCTATAGATTCCTACCCACTCCCGATTGCCCTGGAAGGAGTCACTTCCCCTCTCCCTATGCAAAGAGGTACGAGCACCTTACGGACGACTGTGAGCCGGGAGCGGGGTCAGCACAGGAATGTGAAAGGACATTGCACAGGGAAAGTGTAATATCTGTCTAGAGGTTGGCACAGCCTTTTGTAAAGAGTAGGAAGAAGTCGTGTAGAATAATAGTTACTCTTCTTACACATGAGGAGGTTCTGTGGTGTGACATCCACAATCTACATTCTTATATTTTGGCAATTTGATTTTTTAAACTCTCATATGACTTTCTAAATATGATTCCTTAGAGGAAATCCTGTTTTTTCCCTCCATTTATATTTTTTCTTTAAAAACACTTATTTCAAGAGAGCAGGAAAAGAGCTTCATGTACTATGACATCAGGAAGCTCCCTCAGCACGCACCAGGGCATCAGCTATAACGGGGTCGGCCAAAGAAAGGGCATTGTTTTCAAATGCAGACATGGCTTTGCACCCCCTGCCCTAGCGGGTCTTTTCTCCTCCCTGTGCTTCCCTATGGGTGCCCTCGCTGTGAGCTGGTGCTGTGGCCGGTGCCGGCGCCTGAGCTGGGGTGGGGAGTCCCCGTGAGTCCGGGGCTGGCCAACATCTGATCAGGTTCCCCACACACTGAGGCGGTGGGGGTACTACCTGGCGCAGAGGTTTCCTCTGCAGCACCCCTGGCTCTTGATCCTGGGATTAAGTCACTAATCACAAGGGCTTCATCCACCACCACCCCAACACACACAGAACTTTGGGATGCAAGGGAGAGACCGTGCTGTGGGCAGCCCTGCACCTGCTCCTGGAGACACCGGGCATGCGTGGTTCTGGGCTCTGGCCTGGATGTTAGCCGAGGCACAGGCACAGCAGAAGGTGGAGTGGAAGGCCCTTTCCTAGGAGATCTTTGCCTTTCTGACACCTTCTTACACACGCCTCCCACCCACGGGGGCTCCTGGCTCCCGCCAGGCATGCACAGAGCCTCAGTACCGCCCTGCAATGCGGGCCCCCCTTCCCTGTACCCCGGCACCTGGTAACTAGGGGACCACAATCTTTGCCTGGCTGGCCTTGAAAAGAAGGAATTCAATTTCTTGCAGGCCACCCAGGAAGCTATGAGTTGCAATATACAGCACTGATTGTAAAAGCTAAATTTTAAAAATGTAGAGCTATTTTGTTATACTTTGGAACTAAACCAAGTGCCAAATTAAGCCCGACATTCACTTCCTCCATCTCTGGGGCACCACGTTCCTCTATGTCCTCACTTGGTGGAGGGCGGAGGGAGGTGGGTGGGAAGGGGTGTCCCAGGGCCAGCCGGGGTCCGTCCATCACAGGGACAAGTGCTGCTCAGCCCCGCCCCCCCCCCACGCTGTCCCTGGCCCCTCAAGGGTGCGGCCACCTGCAGTGAGCAGAGAGCGCCTTCCTTCTGAGCCAGGGGTCCGCCTCTGAACGCAGCCCATGACCTCCCTCCCAGACTTTGTAGGGAAACAGGCGGCAGCTTTCGCTTGAGAATGCTTAGGGAGAGTGGCAGGACTGGCGCAGCTGGAGCAGGACACTGAGAGCAGCAGCAAAAAACTAAACTAATGTTCATTCCTCAGGGAAAGTTAAGGGCGTGTGAAATGGAACGGGAGGAGCTGAAGGCTGGGAAGACTTGTTACCGCTAGAGTCTTCTAGTCAGAAAAGTTGGGGTGTTTTAGGACATGCTATCATTTCGAGACAAATTTACATGAATTTACACTTTTGGAGGCGGGACACTGGGGAAAGAGGAAAGCGTTTCTCAGTGGCTGAGCTGCGTGGAGGGCCGGCGGGTGGGCTTGTCCCCGGCCTGGATGGCTTTCTCCCAGGGTCACCGCGAGACCAGCCTTGGCGTCCCTCCGCCTCCACCCGGAAGGCTGGCTCTGGGCTGTGAGCCGAGCCGGGAAAGCTGGGCGTCTTGCTGCGCTGGAGGGCGAGGAGCGATCTTCCCGGACTTTTCTGGACAAGGTGCTGCTTTTTCTCATGATCCTGTAGAATTTCTCTCCACCACGTCACCTGCCGCGCTGAAGGGAGGGGTGGGAGGAAGTTCCTAGCACGCAAATGGTGCAAACACAGAGGCTTCTCTGGTGGGAATGAGCGTGGGGACCATTTTGGAAAATGCACTGGGCACACAGGGCAACTGAACATTTTGTTTCTCTAAGAAAACTACCCTCCCGGCCCCACAGGTCTCCCTGCTCCTCCCGCTCCTCAGGCCTGTGGGGTCCTCCCTGTGGAAATGGTTTCCTTGTGTCTGTTTCCATTGTGACTAGTCAAACCGCCAGCCAGGAAAGCAATGAGGTTAGCACGCCAGGTGCCAACTGTATCCCCAATCCAGCAAAAAAAATATACGACGTGTTTCATTGTGACTGACTTTGAAAAAAGCCCATATTCAGTGGCCTAGAGCAGCGATTTTCAACCTTCTTCACCTCACAGCACAGAAACTAATTATGAAAATTCTGCAGCACACCAAATATATGTTTTGTTGATTTGACCAAAAAAAAATAAGTATAATTTTAATTCATTGACACCGGATGGCTATTGTTGTGCTGGCTGCTGTCATTTTTTATCTGACAATCTAAGGGAGAAGAGGCCAGTGCCCTGACTAAACAGTCAGGTATTGCACGTTTTAACAATTCTTGCAGCTCACTAGTTGGAAATCGCTGGTCTGGATGCTTTAGAAGTTGTATCTATCACAGGACCAGCAATCAAAGTGGGTCCTGATTTGTAAATAGTTCCTTTTTTTTTAAGACAATCTCGTATTTTATAACTTCTCTTGTGGGTCTGAGAATCACAATGCTAGTGTATTGTGTCAGAATGTAATCGGAATTACAATGGCAGTTATGGTTAATTTTCCAAATAAGACAAGAACTCTGCGCAGGCTTCGACACTCCTGAGAGACATACCACTTTTGTAGCAAGCACTCATGCTTAACTTCTCAAGTTAACAGAACCGGAGATATTTTCCAAGATGCAGTGTTTTGTAATCACAAAGAACATGAACATTTTGTGGGAAATGACCCCGGTTTTATACATTGTAGCTTCTTTTTTAAAATACAATATTTTACTGGACAGGAAGTGTTAATATTATAAGCCGTTCCTGTCTCCAAACTAAGGGCTATGCCTCTTTGAAGCAAATGTTTTGATGCATGTTTTTTCAGCTAACCCTCTGCGACAGGGCAGAAATGTAGATCAGATGGAGAGATTAGTACCAGGGGACAAAGATGGCAACAGCGACTCCTTCGATCATTACCAGTGTGTTTTCAAAGGTTTGTGGGGGGTGGGGCGGGGGGGGGGCAGGAGAGACACTAGGAATCATCCTATGTATCTTAAATCTAAAAAATGGTATAGATATGCCTATAGGCCATGGGAGAGAGATTCTTATCATTTTTTTTAGGGTAAAATGATAGATTCTGCCACAAAGACAAGCTTACAATCCGCCTTCCAGAGTCACGAGCCTGCATTTAACCAGCAGGTATCATTTGGCAGAAATTTCTAAAATCGTGGATGTCAGCCCAAAGGTAGACTTCTTAGGTCATCAGTGGTGTTTAAAATGATGTTGTCCTCAGCACTGACTCCATACCTTTCATTTGCTGATCAGAACAAGTGATTGATTGTTTGGGAGAAGAATTCACAGACACGCCAGGTGGAGACCAGAAAGTCACTGTGTTCCCAAGAGCTGGGCAGTGGGGGAGGAAGTGCGGGGAGTTCTCACCTGCACACGTGGTTCTGAGCTTTGCCGATCCACTCATCGTGCTGTGCAGGTTTTTCTAGCCCACTCACTGCTGAAGCAATAAAGCACCGTTTCTTGCTAAGATTTTAGTCATTCAAAAGCGAGACAAATTAGCCAACTATGCAGGTAACATCACAAGAGAAGCTGGGATAGAACATCACATACCCCTTGGGCAACTTCTGTGCGGCAGGGGGTCGCTCGGACCTTGCTTTCACATGGGCTTTAGCGCCTGTACGACTCGCACGCAGTTAGGGCGCAACGTGGACGGTCCACCGGCCGCTACCTGGCTGAGGCGGTCTGCGCATCTCTCTCCCTTGCTTGGAGCGTCTCCGTGGTCTGCATTCAAGTCCCCAAGAAGCGTTCACTGCCGAGTGGATTTGAACCAAGCGAGTCGGCTTCGTCTCTAAGGAGAAGCTTCTTAATGGTGCCGAGCAGATATTTCCGAAGGGCCTGGCAGGTTGTGAGTGAACGATGATTCGGATCTGGCAAAGGACAGACACTGGAGGGTGGTGGTGATCGTGGCCAATAAGGGAAAACACCCCCTTTGAAGGGGGACCCAGCTGTAGACAATCGGAACGGGAAGAAACCAGGCCCAGGGCGGCTAGGCCTTCTGACTTGGAAGTAGGGCTTTCCCTGGCACGTAACGCTCAGATTCATGGCCGACACTGTGCAGGCCACAGAGAGCCTGTGAGTAGCAGAGGCAGCCTCTGGCCCCAGATCCCACTGTTGGGGAACGGACGCAGAGTTTGCGTTCCACGGCCATCGGTCAAGGGCCTCCGTCAGCCCCACACCTGGCACTATGTGGGCAGCTAAATCAAGGAAGGGAAAGAGGTCCGTTCTCCCCAGAAATAGTCTCATGGAAGCCTTGAATACGGAAACACGCTTAAACTAGCTCTGCCCCTGATCAAAATATGCTGAAGTATTACCCAGATTTCACTCTGCTTCCCCGTCAGGCCACGCCCCAGGCCATCAATCAACTGTAATCCTAACTTCCTTCCTGTCTCGCCATGACCACTGTGGTGAGGGGTTGGCAAAGCAGCCTCGTGCCTTCAGAGGGGCAGCGGGAGCCCCGCCGGTTAAGACGGCGCAGTAGCTTCCTGGAGCCGAAGCCCCTTGCCAGCCCCTCCACACTCCTTGTCCCTCCTTCCCGCCTCGTGCCTTTTGCCCCAGGTACTGCTTCTGTGTTTTCACCTCTCAGATGGCCAAATCCTCGCTTAAGAAACTGGTAGGGACATGGGTGTTTCAGCGGTCACTGAACTCAGAATGGAATTTGTCCACAGAAAATCCTAGCAGCTTTACCTGAGGACAAAGACAAACAGGGGTGAATGTGTCGTGGGGAACACGGGACGTCGCTGCCTTCATTTGGGTGGACTGAGCGATGTTAGATCTCATCTTACACCGGGTCCGGATGGTGTTGGGACAGTCACATTTATAATGAAACTAGAGGCCTGATGCATGAAGATTCGTGCAAGAATGGGCCTTCCTTCCCTTGGCTTCCATCCCACCCCACCCACGGCCACTCGGTGCTTGTGTATGCAAATTAACCCACCATCTTTGTTGAGTTAATTTGCATACTCACTCCTGATTGGTTGGTGGGCGTCACAAAGGTACAGTCAATTTGCATCTTTCTCTATTAGTGTAGATATGTCCCTTTCAAATGCATTGTTATTCGACCTCCCTGAGAACCCTGTGGGGCACAGGAACATTTAGGGTCATCATCGCCCACCTCCCAGGCTGGCCTGGGGTGGCCTTGAGCCTGGAGTTGGCTCCTGCCTGCCCACCAGCTCAAGGGCAGGAGCTGGTTACCACTCAGACCTCCGTCTTCCAGAAAAACCAGCCCTGAGGAGACATGGCAACCCCCTCCCCTCCAGCCTTTCAGCACAAAAGGAAGGAGCCCGTTCATTCCTGTGGCCAATGCCACCGTGTCACCCCCAAATGCACCCAGGGTGGCACGGTGCCACGTTCTGACGGCATCTAGGAGCTGACTGCCAACCCACGTGCATGAGGGCTCCTTGGGAAAGGTGGTTTTGAGGCTCACTTGCGCATTTCTTATCCATGGGAACTTGCCCTGGCCCAGGAACTGGAAAAACAGCTCAGATTCACAGTGTGCAGGGATCACATCAACTCCATGGACTGTCAACTCCATGTTGGAAATGCCTGGGAACCTGGGCACGTCGTGTTTAAATGCAATTTAAACAGCACTGGCGATGGCTGGGGCTTCTGGTGCTGGGAGGGATGCACGGGGGCCGAGCCCACCCTTCTCCATGACGGTGCCAGGCTCCCCACCCTGAGTTCAGGGCGAAGCCACCCACCGGGAGCCAGAAGGGACCCGACCCAGCTGGCCCACCACCTGCTTCAGGAACAGGCCTTTTGGCAAATGTCTCTAAGGTGGCAGCACATGGGGGCGGGTGGGGGTCTGGGGTCTTTCCTCCTCGGCTGGGGGAGCCCCTGTGCTGAGCTTGGTGCCACACCTGCCGGTGGCAGGACCTGGGGTGCGCACTGTAGGGGCGAGGAGAAAGCAGCCCCTCCAAGGGGGACGGTGGCAGATGCTGAAAGAAGACGGAGAGGGTGCACTCAACGCTTAAAGTGTAGTCCTTGTTTTTTAAAATGTTCTTTCCTGCCCTGGCCGGTTTGGCTCAGCAGATAGAGCGTTGGCGTATGGACTGAAGGGTCCCCGGTTCGATTCCGGTCAAGGGCACATGCCCAGGTTGTGGGCCCGATCCCCAGTGTGGGGCTTGCAGGAGGCAGCTGATCAATGATTCTCTCTCATCATTGGTGTTTTTATCTCTCTCTCCCTCTCCCTTTCTCTCTGAAATCAATAAAAAATATATTTTAAAAAAAGTTCTTTCCTCTCGGGTGCCATCCATGTAATTCACTGCCACCTTCCAAAGAAAAGACCGTCTTCATCTGTATGTGAAATGTTAAATGTTCATCTAAAGGCCACCTGACAGGCCCCCACGATCGAAGGCAGAGTGGTCTTAAGAAACCTTTCATAACCGAATCGGCAGCCCCAGGCCTCCGTTCCTACGGTAAAGGCTTTTCTGTGAAGGCGAATCCTCCTCAGCTCTCTCCAGCGCAGGGCTTTCGGAAAAGCCGGTGGCCTACGCACACCCCCGAAAGGGGGACACGTGTATCACGTTCACTTAGGGGGCAGCTCCCCAAACTTTTCATTCAGAAAACTTGCTCCTGGAGGAGGGAAGCGAGCTCTCATTAAAAGTGACCTTTAAATAACAATTTTTTAAAGTTGCTCATCTGCTTTCTCCTGTTCCCCTGCACCTGCCTGAGGGGGCCTGAGCTGCAGGACAGGGCACCCCCCCCCCATTAAACTCCCCCCCCCACCCCATGGCTACGCTGCTGCCCTGCGTGTTCCCTTCCCGCGTCCCAGCTGCACACCGGGCCTTTTGGCTGCTGCTTCTCCCTCTCACCAAGGTCCCAGGCGACAAAGCTCGCGTGAGGGTGTGTGAGGCTCTGTCCGGGGAAGAATTCCCATCTGGGCCGCGTGGGGAGCTCCCTCAGAGAGCGACCGGCTGCCACAGCCCCCCACACTCACCACGAAGGACTGGCTGGCCCTGGCAAAGGACAGACAGGTGGGCATCCTCTCCTCTGCCCCCAGGCCCTGCCAGGCCCCACCTCAGCCCTCCCACAGGGACTGAGCACGGAGGGAGGGCAAGGAGAGGGCTTCGCCTGACTACCCAGGCGACCACGCTCGACAGCAGGAAACAATGGCTTTAGAAATGGGAAGGAGGTGCTCCTGCAGGTGCCGTGGCTTTAATTCTATGTCCGTGGATGCAGAAAGCACCGGCTCCATCCACGAAGCCCCTGTCCTGCCGGTTTGGAGCCCAGATGGAGGGACAGACGGAGAGGGAAGAGGAGGAACTCTGGGGCCAGCGGCCGCTGCCAGCGTTGGCATGACCCCTCAGGTCAGCGGTGTCGCTTCACACCTCCCCCACTCCCGAGATAAGGATGCATCTCCTGCAGGTGACAACCCCTGGCTTTGCTCTGTAAAGCTTTTCCCTAGACTCTGCTGAGTGGACACCAGTGACTGTGACTGACCAAGCCCTGTGACGATAGGAAGTCCCTGCTCCGGAGTCTCCCCTGTGCCTGGGGAGCCGGGAGACTGCGAGTGGGGAGCTTAGAATAGAGTGAGATTTTCAGGGAAGAGCTCAGCACCCCAAATGTACTTGTGACTTTAGTAGCTGCAAATGCCCTGGGCGTAAAGAACCTAGGGATGTGGATGATACATGTAAACAGTGCCATTCATCAGTACTTTCCTATAACGTGCCCGAAAACTCCTATTTTTGTAATTAATGGTTGGACAGTGGTCCACCATTTACACGTGTGCTCTCTGGGGTAACCAGACATGGGTGTAGTTTCCAAATCTCTGTACTTGAAGGAGGACTCAGGATAGAAGCGATCACTCAGTCCCAAAGGGTTCGTGACCATCGTGGGCACAGGCGTGGCCTCGGGCACCTTCAGATGAGAGGCTGGGCGATAAGGGGAACCGCAGTTACCAGCGCCTCCGTGTCCTTAGTCCATGAGAAGGTTTTAAAAGGTCTGCGTTAGAAAAAACTAATCGTTTTCTACATCAAAGCTGGACTATTGGGATGAACCTCTAACGCGTTTGTATGGGGTGGTCGGTGGGAACGCTGTGCATAGAAAGCGTGGCGCTCGGTGCTTGTGAGACCAGGCGAGGAGGCGGGGGTCCGAGGAGCCGCCTGTGCGTGCGTGTGTGTGTGTGTGTGTGTGTGTGTGTGTGTGTTGGGGGGGGGGGGCGGCCTGTATCGGCACGGGCTCCACAGCAGTGGGTGGCCCTCCAATTCCTAGAGACCTTTTCAAATACAACATTTCACCATTTGGAGGTGAGTGCTTGCTTACAAACGTCGTTCATGTTAGTGAATGAATGTATGAAGTTACAAACTATGCATTTTCAAAGAGTAGTGTTTATTTTGTGTTAAATCCAAGTAGACTCTTTTCATAGAGACTTACCACAACCACAAAGTATTCCAGATGAACTTGAGCGCATGTTGCTAGGGGCGGTGGGACTCCCGTCTGTATTCTCCAGCCGGTGTTTTAAGACGGTGCATTGAAACCTGAGGCTCTAAGCAAGTCCGGCCACTCAGTGGCTCACTAGGAAATGGTTGGTATTTTAGGTCTTAAACAGAAAAGGGACGCGTTGGTTGTCACATGCTGTGCCCAGTTCTTTGAAGGTATGTGTTCCAGTAACAGGGATTAACGATCCATCAACATTGCACAGAGTGGATGAGGATCGCGTTGGCTAATTACAGTGTGGGTTGAGTCTGGTGTGGTTCATTCTCCACCTAAGAAAACAATATCCATCAAAGGGTTTAGGTTGTACAGTTTCAACGAACGAAATATAAAAAATATTGTCACTTGGGGTGGTGAACACACAATACAATATACAGATGTTGTATTGTGGAATGGTACACCTGAAACCTATATAATTAAACCAATGCCACCCCAATAAATTCTATAAAAAATGTAATATTGCCCTGCAAAGCAAATCACTGATCTTTTTTCAAAATCGAATGGAGATGACTACTTCTATTTTGGGGAAGTTCATGTAGAATATGCACGTTTTTCCAGACCTCTTGTTATTTTGCATTCTCATGAAAACCTTTCCACTAATGACTTGCCTTGGTTCTTCATCAAGGCTGTACCCTGTTACTCGGCATGAAACCAGAAGCCCTTCCCTCCCTGCCGGGGCCGCTGTCTGTGTGTAGACGACGGGAAACGCGCTGTAACCTGTCCTCAGCCTGGACACGTGTGCTACCTGTTTAGACGTCCTGGGGGATGTGTCTTTTTATAAGGTTTTTAGCCAAATGCAGATGTTCTGATGCTACATTTCTGAATACCGAGCCGGCTGTCCGCACAGCCTGTGGAGGTCTGCACTCCTTTTAGAGGCTGTCCCTCCGCCACGCTCCTCGCCAGCTTTTGGCCCGTTGTACATAGATTTGTTGAATGTTTAATGATGTTGTTTTTCTAAATGCTGTTCTCTACAACTTTTTTGAATGTTTTTTTGCTTTCCACGTTTGGGACTTTGTGTGTGGGTTTTTTAAAATTTGTTTCCTAAATACTGAACACCAGGAAAAATATTTCAAATAAACTGGTGCTAATTGAAGTAGAAGGGAGATGGCAGAGTGAAGCTGGACAAGTGTTCGCACCTGTTAAACTAAGCTGCACGCGCCCGGGGCACAGCGGGCCGTCCCCGAGGGGGCATCGGGCGGCCACGCGTGTTTACAGCTTCTGTGGCCCATTTGTGTGCTTGTCCCCCCCCCCCCCCCCCGCCCCGGCGAGGATGGGCTAGGTTGGTCCTATGGAAGCATTTAAGTAGAAGTAAAGGTTTATAGTAAGAATCACGTTAGTAATAGTCGTCTGGTCTTCGGAGTCTACGTCTGTAACCCCTCATGTCACGAGGAGCTGGTGTTGCCAGGCTGGCCTGAGCGCGTTGGCGGCACCCACTGTGCGCGGGCTGCCGCGAGGGCTGCGGGGTGCACTGAGCCGGAGCCCGGCGGCCCCCAGACCAGCCTGACGTCCGCAGCATCCACACACGTGACTTTAAATGCACTTGTAACCGGTCAACTCCAGGAGGCCTGACTTCCACTTAATAAAAGTTTTTGTGTACCTGCTTCTCTTGGGGGCTGTTTATTTTAAAGGGCAACTAACTTACACCCAAGACAGCTCACTGGGGCTGAGGGGCTGAGGGGGTGAGGTTTTCACCTGGAGTGGCAAAAAGCATTCACAACCACGTCTTCCCGTGTCCACTGCAAGGCCGGCGAGGTCAGCCGGGTGATCACAGCTCAAGCCCGTTCCCTGGTCACGGTGTGCTGCTGGGCCTGTGGTCCCAGGTGTGTAGACCCACCTGGCAGAGAGAAGGCACTGTCCCTCCGGGTGGCAAGCCGGCCTGGAGACGGCCCCAGGCCAGGGCGATGCCCACTAGCACCCGAGGTCCTCACCTGCCAAAGCCCAGCAGGCTCTGCAGCACGGCAGCAGGTCAGACGCGGCACACCCCGGCTTTGCCTCTTGCGAGATAGGTCACTGGGCAAGTGGCCCAACCTTGATGGATCTTGTCTTTTAATGGGAATGATCAGGAGAGGGTGGAGCGCATTAGTCTGGCCGGACAGTGTCTTCAGTCCTCCTCCCATCAGCCTCAGCGGGGGTGGGGAGGACGCGGACTCGCCCTATGGCCCGGGTCAGAGACGTTCCTATGCCCGGGGCTGTTGTGGGAATTGCTGGAAATAGCACATCACCATGACAGAGAAGTACTCCCCAAACGGAAGCCGAACTGCCCAACCCCTGGGGCCCTCCATGTCCAGAATGAGTGCCTTCAAATCGCAGGACTTTCTCCCTTCCGTTTTATACTAAGGATGGCCTGCGGCTTGCACACCACACCCGAATGTGTTCTTGGTGACTCCTGGCCACGGAGATGTCACCCACTAATAGACCGAGCAGCGGGGACGTTTATAGCTCAGCCTGTGTGAGAACTGGAGGCGGATGCAGTGGCACCCTCAGCCTTCTCCCACCTGCCCCCAGTCCAGCCCAGCCCAGCCCCGGCCGGCCACCTCCATGACCTCCTTCTATTCAGCACAGGGGCCTGGAGCCCTTTGACCCTTCCTGAGGCACCGTGGGACGGAGGACAGATGACCTTGGCTCCTATGTGCTGGGCCGTGCACCGGGGCTGGGTCATCTCATTCAGTCCCACAGCTGCTCGAGTCTTACATGGTTGGTAGCAAGTAGTGATCCCACTCAAACTAGATAAAGCAAACGCACGTGCGGGTCATTGAAAGCACAGAGTCTTGCAGGACCCCACGTCAGATAATGTTGCCAGGCCTTGTGGAGTTCTAGAACCAAGACCTGCAAATAAGACAACCTCCGCCCACTGCCCAGCCCCGCCCCCCAGCTGCCTCCCAGGCTGCGGGCCAGGTCCTCTGTGTCCCTGGGAGTTGTTTTCCTGCTCACTCTGCGGAGCTGCCCCTGCTTCTCCAGCCCGTGGTGACCAATGGCCAGAGAGGCCCACATTGAACTCAGCGCAGGCAGTCAAGGGAGGGTGAGAATCCTGGTGCACTGATTCCCAACTCAGGCCCCTGCTCCATCAGCCAGGCAGTGGGGAGGGGTGGGCCAGGGGTCCCGTGGGAGGCATGTTGCTTTTAGCCACTTAACATCATAGCATATGCGTAAACATTTCTGAATGCCTCCATCTCAGTGGCTGTATAATAACAGCTTGTAGATACACATGATTTCCTGAAATGGTCCCCTCTGTGGAAAAGAGAGGCTGTGTCCAATTTTAATCGCTTCTAAGCTCTTGCTACAGGTTGCCAAATTACTGTCCAAATAATTCGACTCAATTTGCTCTCCTAACAACAAAGTGTATGAGTGTCTTGCTGTGTGTTCACCTGAAATGAGTTTTATCATTTTTTAACTCTTCCCTAAGTTGATAGGCATTCCTAGCTTGTTTATATTTCCTGAATACCAGCTAATGACACCAAGCATTTTTCTGTCAACCACTGATACGTTCTACTTAGAACCATCTATTCCTGTCCTTTGCTCACTTATCTTTTGAGATATTAACTCGTTCTCATATATTAGGAGTTCTTTATTTGCCAGCTTCTGACTCACTTGCTGGAATAGTTTTCCCAATCTATGTGCATCTTAAACTCAGTCATGAGACATTTTTGCATGCAGATTTTTAAATCTTTGTATCATTACATCTGTCCATGTTTTCCTTTAAAATGTCACATCTTACACTCCTCACATTCAATATGAAAACATTCCCTTGTATTTTCTTTCCACTTTTATTTACACTATTTTTTTTCATTATCTAGAACATGTTGGTATAGGAAAAGCTGGAATATACTTTTCCTCCCCAAATATCTGGCTACTTGTCCCAGTCTCCCTAATGTTGACCTCAGCCAGTCTTCCAGGTTTGCAAGGCCATTCATCACTGAATTGTTGGGATAGTAGCATCTTCTCAAAGTCCTTCGTTCCTGATTAAACTCACTCATCCAAGTTCTCTCCCCCTCCTTTTCCTGTGGGCTCTGGGCCCTGGTCAGCCAGGGGATGGGGAGCACAGTCCCGGGCCCACAAAGTCTTCGGCTGAGGTCCACGTCATTCCATCTGGCCTTTGCACTTCCCGCCACTATCACCCCATCATTCACTCCTTTTATAAATTTTTCAATTACAGTTGACATTCAATATTCTATTAGTTGCAGGTGTACAGCACAGTGGTTAGGCATTTATATAGTTTACAAAGACTTCCCCCAAAAGTCATCTAGCCAAGTGTTACCTGAAATAGAGTAGGCACTCATTGATAACTTCGGGTCCAGCCTTTGGGTTCTTTGTGTGTTTTTGACTCTTTTTTGGGCGGTGGTGGTGGTGAGATTGCTTAAGATCTGCTCTCTTCCCAAATTTCCAGTACATAACAATACAGTAGTGCCTCCCCATTCCTTCCACCCACGGGCCCTGTGCCCATCACTCTCCTCTCCACCTTCTGTTTCTATAGCTCACTTTTTTTTAACATTCCTCATATAAGTGAGATCACACAGCATTTGTCTTTCTGTCTAGCTTATCTTCCTTCGAATGGTGCCCTCCATCCATGTTGTCACAGTGACAGGCTTTCTTTCTTTCTCGTGGTTGGTGCTGTCCCACTGTGTGTATACAGCAGGCCTTCTTCATCCCCTCACCCCTCACCAGACACAAGGTTACTTCCCGTGTTGTCTGTTGTGAATCCTGCTGGATGAACAGGGGAGGGCAGCTCTCTCTTCATGACACTGATTTCACATCCTTTGGAATTACAGATTGCTAGATCACATGGTAATTCTATTTGTCGTTTGGAAAACTCCCGTCCGTGTTCCATGGCGGCTGCACCAACTTTCATTCCCAGCAGCACCCCCACCAGCTGTGCTGTCTCTCGTCTGTTTGACAACAGCCACTCCAGTGTGCGAGGTGAGGTCTCACTGTGGCCTGATTGGCAGGTCCCTGGTGATTCATGATGTCGAGCACTGTTCATACACCTGCTGACCATTGGTCTGACTTCTTTGGGAAAATGTCTAATCAGGTCCTTTGCCCATGTTTAAATCGGATTATCAGGGGGAGGGGTGTTTGTTTCTTGTGTGTTTTTTAAGTCCTACCTGGGACTCAACATGATTTCTCGCTGAGCAGGGCTGCCAATGAGAACTGGGCATTTTCACTACATCAGTCCTTAACCCAAGGACGAGAGCCGGGGAGCTTTGCCGAAGGAAAAAGCTCTGCCCCAGGGTTGCACGGCAGCCACCACGTAAGTAGGCGGTGAACCTGCTCAGATGTGAGGTCTCCGTCGCAGGGCAGAGAGGAGAGCCTGAGAACAGACAGGTGGGTGCGATGCCCTAAACATCAAGAACCGCCTTTACCGTCACAGTCCCAGCAGGGCTGCCGGGTCCCAGCAGGGGTGCCCGGATGTCACCACTCAACAAGCCCAAAGCCGTGCCTTCTCACCAGGCAGCCACAGCCCACCGGCAGCCCACCAGTCAGGGGTCAGGCTTCCCAGACGCTGTGTTGCCTGGTAACCCAGCCAGCATTCATTCCATCCAATTTCCAGGCCACAGAGCTAGAGAGTTAACTCAAGGTCTGCTTTTTTGGTTTTTTACAGAAAGCAGGAGAAAATGCTTTGTTAACCTTCACTCACGCATCCCATTCCTGACCCCTCTGAGCTCCCAAAAGCTTATCAGAAGCCACCAGTGAGCGACCTCGGATGCCCCTAAACTCAGTGTGTACAAGACCCAGGTAACTCTTCCCCGGCCCCCCCTCCCCTCCCCGGGATGCCTTCCGCTCCTGTTGGATGACAGTCGCCATGCTCTGATCGTCCAGGCACGGCCTTCCTCCGTGGCTTTCCACCCAGGACAATCAGTCTTGGGAATCTAGACGTCTACGTTCGTCTGGCCCCTTCCACACGTGCTCATTTAGACCAGACATTTGTCACTCTCACAGGCCACGGTTACAAGTACCCACAGCGTTGTCTGTGAGTCCACCTCTCTTAATACACAGCCTTCCATGAAGGCCTGGGCGAGGAGAGCGAGGAAGGCTGCCACCGCTGCGTGGAGCACGAGCCTCTGTGAGCGCCGTGTCTGGCTTCTGAAGGTCCCTACGTGCCTGCTGTCCCAGAGCGGCCCATCAGCAATAATGGCTTTCTGAACACCTGCCAACCAAAGGCACAGCTCACTGCTGACGACAAGTCAACAGAGCGGGGACAACCCACAGGCCGGAAGGATGCCCGGCTTTTGCAGTGAACTTCAAGTCCCCGGGGCTAAGAAAAGCACCAGACCCGCCGATCCAATGTGCTCTTCCCAGTTGTTGGTTTTTGGGGGATAAACAAAACCAATTCCTCAATGGACTCTGCCCCTCCCTCCTTCCCTGCCCCGCCTGGCCAGCAGCGGGCCGGCATGGCAGCCAATGAATCCCAGAACGGCCATGAAACAAGTAGTGTGTTGATCATTCTCTCTCTCTGACACCGAGGCAAAGGAGAAAAAAAAAAGTGAATTTGCTACCATGGAAAAATAAAATTGAAAAAGTTAAGCAATAAGATATGAAAGATTTCCAAGATGCATTGTTGAACAACAACAATTTTAAAAAGCAGGATATAGCCCTAGCCAGCTTGGCTCAGTGGATAGAGTGTCGGCCTGTGGACTGAAGGGTCGCGGGTTCCATTTTGGTTAAAGGCACATTCCTGGGGTTGCGGGCTCGATCCCCAGTAGGGAGTATGCAGGAGGCAGCCGATCAATGATTCTCTCTCATCATTGATGTTTCTGTCTCTCTGTCCCTCTCCCTCCCTCTCTGAAATCAATAAAAATATGTTTTTCAAAATCAAACAATGAATGCATAAATAAGTGGAACAACAAATTGATGTCTCTCTCTCAAACCAATAAATACATTAGGAAAAATAAATAAATAAATAAGCGAGCAGGACACAGACTAGTGCCTGGATCGCTGCTCCTGTTTGTATGAAAACGTGGGTGAGACGTCGTCGCTGGCTACCTCTGGAGAGCCTGGCATGTGGGGTCGGAAAGCCGTTCTGATCAGGCATCGTATTTCGGCTTGTTTACTGCATGCATGTATTTCCTTAATGTGTTAGATCGTAGATACCACAGATAAAGGATTAGCAACACCACAAGTCCGGAAATAACTGTATAGCAAATATAGGAGAAACCAACATCTACAGACTGACTTCTATGAGGCGGCAGGTGTCTGTCCTGCTACTTCCCCCCACTGCGCCCACGTGTGGCTGTGATGTTTCTGCCCCTGGAACCCAGCCTGCAGCCTCGCTTCCTGCTGTTCGCCCACCTCAGGCAAACCACAGCGGCCCTGACCGCAGGCACTCCTGCTGGATGGAAGGCAGGCAAAGTTGGACAGTTTCAGGGAGAACGGCGGGTGTTGGAGACGGAGATAAAACAACCAGACTCCTGTCTAGCAAACCGATGGGATCGCCCGGGGCGTAAAGAACTGCCTACATTGTCTCAGCGCTTTGCACACCCTTTCTGACTCAGGGCACGCTGCTTTCAGGGCGACTTGCCCAGGTAGGAGGCCAAGCATGCGGAGCCTCCTTGAGTTGGGCTGATGGAAGCAAGATAAATACTTCTGACTGTTTTCATTGTTAATAAAACAAATTAAACGTCTGTGATGTCTACCAATTACACTGTTGATGTAGATTTCTATCAAACCCTTGTCAAATGCTGCCCTCCAGTGGACTATTCAGTAAAACCTGTTAAAAATAGATTTCCAGCCCCCCCACCCCACCCCCCCACCCCGTGGCTTAGTTGGTTGAATATCATCCGTGCACTGAAAAGTTGCTGGTTTGATTCCCACAAATACCTCTCCAAAAATCATGCAAATACCCCCAAAATGTTTAAATGCATACTGATTCATAGAAGTTGCTTCTAGAGCTGTGTAGATTTGTACAATCATTTAAAAATCAGATGTCAGCAGCCCTGCTCTGGGTTTTAGGATGGTTAAGGCAGAGCTTAAAAGAGGAGTAACTTTTACAGTGTAAGGGCATTTTAGCAAGAAAGCAGTGGGCCGCCGGGGCTTGGTGTCCTTGCTCTGGACATATGGGCTCCCCCTTGGAAGCCTCTGCCTCAGCGGTGGAAGCCATTCATCACTTAGTTTAACAGAACCCAGGACACACACACACACACACACACACACACACACACACACACGCTGCCAAGTTCTCTGAGCTTTAGAAAGTACTCTTCCCCAGCCAGGTCACATTTGCGTTCACAGTATACCTTCCCCCTTGAGACGTCGGAGCGATTCTTAGCCTGCTCCCTGCGGGGTGGGGGAGAGAAGCAGCGGGACCAGCATCCTTCCAGGGCCTGGGCCCAGTCCCTGCCTCTGGCCCCGCTGTGCCCTGTCATCCATCACCGCTTTGACATCCACCCATAAAGACGGTTGGAAAATACATTTAAACTATAAGCGCCTGCGGGTCTCACAGCGGCCCGACTCCTCCTACCTTTCCGAGCGCGGGGCCGAGCCCTGCCGCCCGAACAGCCTGCCTGCTGGTCGCCTGGCTCGCCGCGGCCTGGCCCCGGTGAGGCGGCGCGGGCTGATGAGCTCACCCTCACGGAGCGGCCCTCTGGGTCCGGGGTGGGGGTGAGAACTCAGCTGAGCTCGGCCGGGTCCCCAAGGTCACCTTGACAACCTCACGCCCGCTCAGCTACCAGGCTTCACACTCCCAATTCGTTTAAAATGACAAAAGCAGGAGTAAATGCCACAGGAACGCCCTGCTGCTCGGCAAACTCGATTTTCACATCCGAGAGCTACGGCAGGAATCACTTGGAGAGAATTAAAGTTCCTGCTCCACCTGGTCACCCACCCTCCCGGCCCGGCCTTCCCGCAGTTTCACACTCAGTGCCCGAAGCCCCCCCTCTCCTATACGCTCTTTCTCAGCCTCGGCTCCCCACCCCTCACCTTCCAGCTTCTCCCTGGATCCGATTTCCCTGGGCTTCTCCCCAGGGAGGCGCCTCCGCTGAAATTTCTCCCTCACTTTCTCAGACTTTTCCAAATACCCGATCCGTTCCTTCTCCTGCTCACGTCTCCTCGCTGGGAGAATCTCACCCCGGGGTGGGGGGGGGGGGGCGCGTGCCAGCAGCCTTACTGTTTCCCACACTAACGCGCGTGATGAGACAGCGTGGCCTTTTAGAGACTTCGTGGGTGAAGACTACTTCACATGGGCTCTGCTTAACCAGAAAGAGAGAGAGAACAAGCCACAGGGAAATGGACGCGGAAACCCAGCTCCCCGCTGCAGCGCGGCAGGCTGGCCGCACAGCGGGGCGGCACAAAGGGAGTGGGGAGCCCTTTCTCCAGTTACTAGGACACTCAGTGCCCGCAGAGGACACTGTGCCGAGCGTGGGCCCTCTGAGCCCAAGGCTGCGGCGACTCCAGGCAAGGCTTTTACCGGGAAGGGGAACTATAAAGGAGGAAGCATATTTAAAGCACGTTGGCTAAGGAAAGCAAGTCCTTGAGGGGAGGAGTGAGGGGCTCCAAGAGGAGGGGCTCCCAGTGCGCCTCCAGGAGGAGAGCAATACCGGCAGGGCTGGCGCAGGGGAGGGCAGACGGCCCCTGTGCCCTGAGAAGGGGGGTGGGGCGCTACTGTCCAGTGGCTTCTACTTTCTTGGTGAAGAATATGCAAGAACGCTGCCTGCAGCATGGATGTCAGGGGAGCGAGTAGGAATCATGAACCAGCTGGGTGCACCCCATATCCAGGAACACACTTGAGACGTTGGTCCCAGCAACACCTGGGATTTGTTAGGGACACCAATGCCTGGCCTCACCCCAGCACTGAATCAGAAATGAGGCCTGGCCACCTGTTTCCACATCCCTCTGGGGGTCCGGATGCTCCTGAAAGTTTGAGCCCCACTGATCTGTGGCTGACACTCCTCCTTTTCCCTCCACACCATCCCACACCCGTGTCCACAAGCAAGACGGACAGATCGGCAGGACCTGGGGAGGGAGAGCTCTGCGTCTCCCTCTCCTGGTGCCAGGGTCAGTGATGGCGGGGAGGGAGGCAGGATGGCACGCGATCTCATTAACCGGTGACGGAGGGCTGGACGGGCAGAGGCACTGGGTGAGGACAGCAGTGCCCGGAGACCAGAGTGAGAGTGCAAACCTATCAACGGGAAACTTTATAGGCAACAGTCATTAGGATTAGATTCCGCTTCGGGTGACAGGAAACTCAAAATAGCATTGGCTCAGACAGAGGGAAATGCATTTCTCATTCCCAGAAACGAAGTCTGGAAGTGTCGGGCCACTGCCAGTGTGCTGGCTCTGCTGCCCCGAATTCCCAGGACCCAAGCTCCCCATCCACTCATTCCTCAGGTGTGGCCTCATCGAGTCGAAAATGATGACATCCACGTTTCGGATGGCCAAATCGAGGGAGGACGGAGAAAAGGGCCAGTTCTTGCTGTCTTTTAAGGATTCTCGATGCTACCCCCTTCTCTTTCTGCTTGTATCCTATTGATCAACACTTCATCTTATGGCCACAGCTACAATGGAAGTTAAGAATGTAGTCTATTTTCCTAGGCAGCTCAGCTAGCTATTACATAGAGGAAAGCAAGAGCAAATATTGGGACACAGTGAGCCGCCCCTGCCAACCAAAGCAAAAACCAAGTCCCTTACACAGGGCCTGAGGCTTTGGTGGAAAAGAGGGGGATGAGAAGTAATAGCTGTGCACATAGCCCTCTGCTCACTCCCTTTACAAAGGAAAAAGCCCAAGCCGTCTGGCTGAAGCAAAAAGAGAAGGTGTGGGAAAACACAGGGATATCTCAGATGATGCCGTCAGCTTGGAGTCTTCTCCATGTCTCAGCTCGCAGCTCATACTGGCTTTATTTCTATGCCTCATGGAAAGAGGGCCGCCAGGCCCAGGGCCCTAGTCCCTAAGCCTGCTGGTGGGCCAGGCAGAGGTCTGAGTTCAGTAGAACCCACCCTCACCCCCACTTGTTTCTCAGATCAGTCTCCTCTAGCCAAGTGGTTCCCAGCCCTGGCTACTCATTGAGTCCCCTCAGAAGATTTTTACTAGTAAATTCCTGATGCCCAGGCCTCTCTTCCTAAAGTTGATTTGATTTGGGCAGGGCCGGGCTCTGGCATGTAAAGGCCTCCCTGGGTGACTCTCCTGAGCATCCCCGGAGACGAGCCCTGATGGACACGCTGTGGGTGAGTAGCAGTTTCTCTGGAGTCACCGCCCCGGATGCTGTCATTGGGTGGCACGTGCCTCCCCCACCGGGTCCTCTGGTACAAGGGGCCCCTCCTTGTCCTGCTGGTCACACCTGGACCTCCACACCTGTGCCCCTGGTGAATCCAGCTCTCCCTGTGGATCCGAGGCTCTCTTCCTGTCTCCCAGGATCTCCGTATCTGCCTGTCGGGGTTGGTTTTGTTGTTGAAGGACTGGGGGTGATTTCAAAAGGAAAATATCAAAACTCTGACAGCCACTGCACTGCTGCTTGTGTGCATGAGCTTCAGTGTTCTAGCCCACCTATGAATGAAATTGCATGGTTCTTAGCTTTTTCTGCCTGACTTACTCACTTAGCTTCATCTTCTCAAGGTCCATCCATGTTATCACAAATGACAATATTTCATCCTTCCTTCTGGCTGAGCAGTATCCCATTGTATGTACACATCTTCTGCTGGGGTCCAGCCCCAACAGGTCCAGGGGTTCCCCATAGGTATGGACGGAGTTGGCGATGAAGGAATGACACGGAGACAGCGTTCAGTTGATCAGCAGCCTAGCCAGGATCTCTAGCCAACTTCTGGTTAGGATCTCCAGCCAAGTTCTGGCTAGGATCTCCAGCCAAGTTCTGGTCAGGACCTCCAGCGAAGTTCTGGCCAGGACCTCCAGCGAAGTTCTGGTTCTCCAGCCAGGTTCTATCCAGGATCTCCAGCCATGTTCTGTCGCCAGGTTCTAGCCAGGTTCTCCAGCCAGGTTCTGTGTAGGTTCTCTTGCCATGTTCTGTCTAGGTTCTCCAGCCAAGTTCTGTAGCCAGGTTCTGTCCAGGATCTTTTTCCATGTTCTCTCACTAGGTTCTGTCTCTAGGTTCTGTCTAGGATCTCCAGCCAAGTCCTGTCTCTAGGTTCTGTGTCTAGGTTTCTGTGTCTAGGGTTCTGATGTCCCTGTTGTCTTGTTACCATCTGTATTTATACCAGTTGATTTTCAATCCCGATCCATTTTCTATTTCCAAAAGGTTAGGGGCGTTTTCTTATTCCAGGGAGTAAAGATTTATGTAGCTTAAGAGTGACCCGTTTCTCAGCTAAAGTGATCAACCCACCCACCCGGCACTTAGTTAAGGGATTTTATTCCCTCCCTAACTTCAGGGAAAAATTCCCACCTGGGGAAGCCTTTCTCGGAGAGGTGACCTTGGTCAAAACACATAGCGCCAAGAAGGGGAGCAAACACACCAAGAACAGTATGCCATATACGCCAGGTCCCCCGAAACATATGCTGTGCAGATGCCCCTTCTCTGCAGCGACTGTGCCAAGCAGCAAGGATGGACTGGCTCCCGGCAAATTCCCCCTTTTTTATTTTTTAAATGATAGCGCATGTAAATCAGCGGCCACCTCTCGGATTGGGTTGTTTAAGACTTGGAAGAAGACTGACAAGCAATGATAGCGAGCATAGCTATAAACATAGTAGATGGAGTGCACATGGAGCCTTGTTCCTGTAGAAGGTTGCTGGCCTCTTCAGTCAAGGGATTTCAGCTGTACTCAAGTTGGTGGTTTGGTTGTCCTTGTTGATCTGGCTAGCGGGCAGTGTCATTGGTGACAGGCTTCCCGAAGCGTCAGCGAGTTGAAGGGCTGCATCAAAAGGGTCCATCAGGGCCGTGCTTGACGGTGGTGTCGGTGTCTGGGGGGGAGTCAGCTGTGCCCTCTGGGTTGGCTGATTTGGATGATACTGGGAAGGAGGAGGAGGAGGCGGAGACGGAGGGCGGTGTGACATAAGGTTGTATTAGACGGTCTGGAATCCACACAGGTGAGTCTGCATCCTGTGGAAATATACAAGCATCTCCTCTCCCCCAGGTTAAAAGTACATCAGGTCCCTTCCAGGCTCCTGTAAGTAAGTCTTTCCATTTGACGAAATAAGTGAGTTTCTGCTAAATGAAAGTTTCTTTTGCTGATTTACTCAGAGTCCTTGGACTTGGCTGAGAGAGTAGCTTCCACTTCTTGCTTTTCTACCATCTGTTGGGCCTCAGTTGTTAACTTCTTCAGCTGACCCCATGTTGGCACCTCAGTCCCTTGCATAGCCTTCCTTTTCTTCTTTTTTCCGCTTTTCTGTCATCGGGGCAACTCTAAGTCTTTGGAACGATGAGACAAGGAGCTTCTCTGGGTCCATTGTGGTGACGCACGTAATGCATTTACTCAATCCAAGGCAGGCATTAAAAGGAAAAACCCCAAATGCTCTCTTGTATCCATTTTAAGAGTAGGATTGGCGCTTTCCGCTATTACCTGAGTCCTGATCTATCACCTCAGGGAGAGCTTTCCAATCCTGCACTTTTCCGGGGTGGAAAGGCTGCAGTGGGGTTAAGGATAAGGCTCCTTGGGCCTACCTTCTCCCATGCCTCTACATTTACCTTTCCAGCACCTTTCCTTCCTCAGAAAAGCATGGACATACTTCTTGTATAAAACATTCCGTCTGACTGAGAGTAACCTTAACTCCTCTGCTAGCAAGCATATGTGTTAAAAGATCAATACAGAGTCTTCTTTCTTTGGACTCAATATGGCACATCTTCTCAATCTAAGGATCAATACAGAGTCTTCTTTCTTGGACTCAGTATGGCACATCTTCTCAATCTAAGTTCTGTACTATCCACCTTCTTACTCTACTTATCCTCTATAGGGGGGTCTGTAGCACCCTGGTGGAGTCCTATCCGTCCCGAGTGTGGGGGTTCTCAATGGGGGGGGGGCTTACCTAGGGGAATCCTGTTCCAGGGGTTCCCAAAGGTGTGGACGGAGTCGGTGAAAACTATCCACCTTCTTCCTACGGTGGAGTCCTATCCGTCCCGAGTGCAGGGGGGCTTACCTAGGGGTCCCTGTTTGGGCGCCATATGCTGGGGTCCAACCGCAGCAGGTCTAGGGGTCCCCAAAGGTGTGGACGGAGTCGGCGAAGAAGGAATGACACGGAGCCAGCCTTCAGTTGATCAGCAGCCTAGCCAGGATCTCTAGCCAGGAACTCCAGCCAAGTTCTGGTCAGGATCTCCAGCGAAGTTCTGGCCAAGTTCTGGTTAGGATGATGCTGTGCAGATGCCCCTTCTCTGCAGCGACTGTGCCAAGCAGCAAAGATGGACCGGCTCCCGGCAATCTTCTTTATCCAACCATCTATCACAGGACACTTTGGTGGTTTCCATGTCTTGGCCACCATGAGTAATGCTGCAATCAACATTGGGGTGCATATATCTCTGGGAATACATGTTTTCTAGGTTTCAGATATATGCCCAGGAGAGGGATTGCTAGGTCATACAGTAATTCTATTCTTAATTTTTTTAAAATATATTTTACAGAGAAGAAGGGAGAGGGAGAGTGATAGAGAGTTAGAAACATCGATGAGAGAGAAACATCGATTCAGCTGCCTCCTGCACACTCCCTACTGGGATGTGCCCACAACCAAGGTACATGCCCTTGACTGGAATCGAACCTGGGACCCTTCGGTCCACAGGCCGACGCTCTATCCACTGAGCCAAACGGGTTCAGGCCTTTTCTTAAATTTTTGAGGAATTGCCAACCTGCTTTCCATAGCGGCTGCACCAGTCTACATTCCTACCAGCAGTGATGCAGCTTCCCTTTTCTCCACAACCTCTCCAACCTTTGTTACTACTTGTCTTGTTGATAATAGGCATTCTAACAGGTGTGAGATGGTATCTCATTGTAGTTTTGCATTTCCCTAATTGCTAGTGAGGTTGAACATCTTTTCATGTATCTGTTGGCTGTTTGCCTTCTTGGGAGAGATGTATTTTCAGATCCTCTGCCCATTTTTTTATAATTGAGTTGCTTGTGTGTTTGGTGTTGAGTTTTATGAGTTCTTTATATTTTTGGATGTTAAAATCTCTGTCAGAGCTATTGTTTCAAGTATCATCTCCCATTCAGTCGGCTGCCTATTTGTTTTGTTGTCGGTTTCTTTTGCTGTGCAGAAGTCTTTTAGTTTGATATAGTCCAATTTGTTTATTTTTGCCTTTACTTCTCGTGCCTTCTGGGTCAAGTTCATAAAATGTTCTCTACAGCGAAGGTCCATAAGGTTGGTACCTGTGTTTTCTTCTATGTAACTTATTGTTTTGGGTCTTATATGTAGGTCTTTGATCCATTTTGAATTAATTTTTGTACATGGGGACAAACTGTAACCCAGTTTCATTCTTTTGCATGTGGCTTTCCAGTTCCCCAGCACCCTTTATTGAAGAGGCTGTCTTTACTCCATTGTGTGTTTCTGGCTCCTTTGTGGTGGGTGACTGATTCTTTTAATGAAAGTGAAATATACAGAACAATGGTCACCATGCTCCAAATTTCACATGAAACTCCAATTACCAGCTTTTGCTCTGTTGGCAGTAGATGTTCTGATTTCTCTATGAGACAGAAGCTCTTGAAAGGCTATGAACTTCTCAAAAGATCTGAGAAGATAGGGTTCCGCAAGTCCTCACAAGAATTAAACCAAAGGTCTACAGTTTTCTAACTATGTGTACACAGACGCCGAGTCAACACAGGGAACCAGGTGAGCCCTGGGGGAGGTTTTCCATTTTTGATGGAAATACGACAATGCCATACAAATTACTGCCAGTCAGCTTGTGCAACCTAACTACTTAATAATCTAAGGTTTAATGTCTGAGTTGACCATAACCAGGAACCGAGAAAGTTAAGAACCTCTGAAATAGGTAAATGATTGAGTCAAGCAAACCAATCTTGGAGGAGAATGAGAAACAATAAACATGACAGCAAATAAATGAACAAGAAGATAATCACAGACTATGTTGTGAATTCTTCATTAATTCATTCAATGAACGTGGGCTGCGTGCTGGCTTTGTATCCAGTGGAGTTCTAGTGCCAGAGATATAACAATAAGCTAACATCTTGTCTCTCACAAAGCATATGTTTTGGTGAGGAGGTGGGACAGCCACAAGCAATATATAAAAACAGTCAAGTGATGATCAGGCTATGGAGAGAAATGGGGCAGGGGCTAACCAGGGTGTGGCCTCTCCCCTGCGGTGACTCGTGTATTTGAGGTTCTACCTGGAGCCCTCCCATCCATGAATGGACCTCAAGGTTGGGATTCCATCTGATTTTGTTGCTTACCAAGCAAAGATTTTCAAAATATGTTCAATTAATCTTTAAAAATTCAGGTTAAAATATGTCATGTGTACCATATCCCACCCCCAAAACTGGACTGTGTGAGAAAGTACAGAAGTCCATGCATTAATAAGCCAACAGGACAAATCCTGAATATTGAAATTATTTATTAGTGTGTTTTTTTCACTTATGGAAACTCACACATTTTTCCTAATTCATCTGCAATAAACATTGGTTATCTATACATATAAAAGCCTAAGCAACCCAACAACTGAATGACCGAACAGCCCGTCAACCGGTCAATATGATGTGCACTGACCACCATGGGGCAGACGCTCAACACAGGAGCTGCCCCCTGATGGTCAGTGTGCTCCCACTGTGATAGTGCACTCCCACTCAGCTGACCAATGGGCACCGGACGCCAGGCTCACAGCCCGCAAGCGCAGCTGTAGCGGCACTAGCCTCTCCAGCCTCCATGGCAGTGCTATCAGGCAGCGGCCGGTGCAGCGAGGCCGGATGAGCAGGAGCAGCACAGCGCCCAGCCGGGGCTTGGGCTGCCTGCTGCTTCGCACACTACTACATCCCTCAGGGGATGTCGGACTGCCAGTTTAAATCAGTAGTCCAACATCCTCTGAGGGGTCCCGGATTGCAAGAGGGCACAGGCCAGGCTGAGGGACCTCACTGGTGCACGTGCACCGGGCCTCTAGTTATATAATAATAAAAAATAAGCCCTAGCTGGTCTGGCTCAGTGGATAGAGCATCGGCCTGTGGACTGGAAGGTCCCGGGTTTGATTCCAGTCAAGGGCACGTGTTCAGATTGCGGGCTCAATCTCCAGTAGGGGGTGTGCAGGAAGCAACCAATCAATTATTCTCTCTCATCATTGATGTTTCTATCTCTAGCTCCCTCTCCCTTCCTCTCTGACATCAATAATATATATATATATTTAAAATATAATAATAAATAAAATGTCTGAAGACTCTATATGCATTAAAAGACTAAATAATTCACAGGTGATATAAAGTTTCCCGGGAGAACGAAGGTTTCCAATCTTCTGAATTTGCTCTTGGGAGAGTCGAGCAGGAAGCCAAGTTTGGAGCATGAGATGTTCTCAGAATTCAGATTTGCTTTTCCCTCGAGGGTTGAAAGGTGAGCTTTCTTGGAAGAGAGAGAAGAAGTAGCAGAGTGGCAATCTGTGGAGAGGGAACATGTCCACTCTCCTGGGTGAGTCGGACAGGCCTGCTCCCTCCTCGCTGCTGTGAGATGGTCAGTCCTAGGGAGGCGCTGTGCCACACGCCGGGGTGAGGATGCCAAGAGGTAAGGCCCGGAGATGCGGGACATCGGCCTGCTCTGGGAGGCCCCAGGAGAATGGTGGAGGCCCCGGCGTGGCCCAGGCACCCGGCAGCCGCAAGCACACGCCTGCCCAGGGTCACGGGGAGGGAAATGAGCACAGGGCAATGGCAAGGTCACTGGAGGTTCTGGGTCTTTAACAATAATGACCACCATCGTCGTTGTCGTGCAGGGTTACGAAGTTTTAAGAGAATGCCAGGAAACGTATGGCATGGGTTGCTTTATCTCATTCACTGTATTATGCACAAATTCACTCATTGCATGCTCCGTAGAATATTCCACTGCTTTCCTGTCTTACACAGTGTGTGCTGGAGGCCTCACAGGAAGGCCCGGGAGGGCCACTCTGAGACACGGGCAGGTGTGACCCCAGGTGGCAGCCGGCCCGGGAGGAGCAGCAGGAGCTGGGACAGCGCCATGCCGCTGTATTAATAGACGTCTAAAAGGATTTCCTATTTCTGGATGGGAAAGTTTTCTGGATGGGAAAGAATTCTTTTTCTCACTGGGGAGTTCTCCACTGAGCTCTAAATGAAGACAAAAGGGACAGAATCCTAAAAGCAGCAAGAGGGAGCGGGAGGCCCAGGGCCCGTTGCCCTTGGGCTCTGCTCATTCCCAGGCGGGTCGTGCGCACCCGTCTGGGGGCGCAATCCTCAGAGAGCAGGCACGTCTGCTTTCGGCCAGAACTGAGGGCCCGGAGGAAGAGATGTTAAGGAGACTCTTGAAAGGCTGTTTCTTAAGGCGCAGACAACACGGTGTCTGTGAGGGCAGCGCAGAGGCCGCCCATAATCAAACCTCAGCGTTTCTGCAGCAGAAAAAATAACCATGCGAAATGGGAAGAGAAAACAAAAATAGCCTCGTGTCAGACGGGCTTGGTGAGAGGGTGAAGGGTGCCCATCCGCATCCAAAATTCTCCAGTTCTCCGTGCCCGGCTCTCGCGTGGCCTCCTGGAGGCTCTGCTCGTCGGTGCTCCCTTCAGCCGTTCGGACGACCTGTTCCACCCACTCACCAGGATGCTCTTCTGTGAGAACAAACACTTAAACATCTCCTTTCTCTGTAGCTGTCAGAGCTTAATTGCAATGAAGGCATTGTAATTGGAATCTGTAACTGAAATTTTACTCTGTACTTTTTCAGTAAAAATACTAGTGATTGTTAAACAAAGTCTGTAAAACAAAGTTTCTGGCTGTCTGATAGCCATACCTTCTCATTGTCCTTATGTCGGTTCTAAACTAACAAGCGACTGTCCTTTCGTTTAAAACCCTTCCTTCCGCTTGTGTCCTGGCAACATGGCCTGCGCCCACTCCCCTGCAGTGACCTGAGTCCCCAGTAGTGTCAGCCCCCATTCGGCGCCTCGCCTGACCCTCCAACCTCCCTTCTCCCAGGTTCTTTTCTGGCAGGTGCCGGCTCCCCCGCCTCCACCACAACACACACATACACACACACACACATACTTTCACACGCACACACTCGCACGCACGCACACACACGCGCACATGTGCACACACACGCACACGCACGCACACACACGTACACACACGCACGCACACGCACACACACGAACGCACATGCGCACACACGCACGCACACACACGCACGCACACACACGCACACACATGCACACACACATGAACACACGAACACACACGCACACGCACACTATTTGTTTCTGAACTGCAACAAAGTGTTTTAGGGATTTTTTAAAATAACTTTATCCAATAAAAAAATGAGCTGCCTCTTAGGACACTGAATTCTGT
>NW_005871075.1:32822-33764 GCF_000147115.1 Myotis lucifugus
AACCCTGGGTAATACAGTCACACATATATATGTGTATGTATAAGAACATGTAATAGACACACAACACAAATTTCTATTCCAAAGGAGTAAAGTCAGGCTTTGGAGTGAAATAACTTGACAGATTCTATGAAAATTTGACAGACTCTTAGGAAACACTACGGACAGAAAAAGGAATACAGGAGAGGTTAGAAGGTCTTCACATTTGATTTACTTGAATCCTTTACTCCAGCCTAATTATATTAGGATAATTCATAGATTCTCTTTAGCTAAAGCTACTTCTGTTTTTAAAGGGAGACACATGACTGACTTTGGATTCTGCTTCTTATTAAAGTAGCTTTACATTTATCTATTTCCACAGCAAAGGGATATGTGTTAGGATAATAAGCAGGGCTCCCCAAGCTTTAATGGGCAGACAAATGACCTGGGATTGTTTTAAAATGCAGATTCTGACTTCTTAGGTCTGGGCATGGCCTGAGATTCTGCATGTTCCACACGCTCCCAGGCGTGGCCCCGGCTCTCAGTCTGGGCCCATGCTTTGAGAATCACCTGGAGCACTTTTAAAACTACGGAGTCCCCACGTCCCTCTGTTAGAGAGTCCACTCAGTAGGTGCAGAAGGACCCAGGAATCTGTGTTCTTAGCAAGCATGCACATTGTTCTTTGAAAGACGAAGCCCTGAGCCAAAGAGTTCTCTCTGTCCTTAATATTCTTTAAAACCCTCATGTCAACGCCCAGCCAGTGTGGCTCAGTGGTTGAGCGTCTATCATGAACCAGGAGGTCACAGTTCGATTCCCAGTCAGGGCATATGCCCAGGGTTTCGAGCTCGATCCCTAGTAGGAGGTGTGCAGGAGGCAGCCAATCGATGATTCTCTCTCATCATTGATGTTTCTTTCTCTCTCTCTCTCTCTCTCTCTCTCTCTCTCTCTCTCTCTCCTCTCTCTGAA
>NW_005871075.1:35092-35977 GCF_000147115.1 Myotis lucifugus
CCCTGGGCTGGAAAAAGATGATAGATTAAATGGCTAGCTCTCCTCACAGCCTGCGTCTAACTCACTGTGGGTTCCCTCTGCGTTGTACGATGGCGCCTGGCTGAAGGTAGGCCCGGGTCTCGCACACACACTCGGAAAGCCCTTGCTGCAAAAGCAAAATTAATTTTCTGGGAAAACGGATAAAATGCACAGGTCCCCAGGGAAGCCAGGCTCCAATAAGCAGAGCGTCAGGCTGTGGCATGGCTCTCCTGGCTTCTTCAGCTTGCTTCTTTGTTGGGTGAAATGTTTTCCAATTTGTGGGATATTTTTTTTGGAAATGAGGTTTCCTCGGGGATGAGAGGAGAGTCAGTGGTGCCCCGTGAAGGCACAGCCGCTGCGTGCTGCACGCCCTGGGCTGGCCGCAGCTCCTCACAGCGAGGTGGGCCCAGCAGTCACCCAGGGAAGGGGTGCTGCCAGTAGCTTATCACTGTAATTCTCTCCAGAAGGAATCAGGAAAAGTTTGGATTAAGTAACGTGCAGGCAACTATTTACTTTCTTCTAATATTTTTTATCCTAAATTGTCAGAGCCCAGATATGTTTGGATCTAAGTTCTTTCCAGCCCCCTCATTAGTGACCCCCACCCTCACCCCCTGTGAGGGCGAGGGGCCAGGCAGGGAGCTTGACGTCCCGAGCTGAGTTCCAGCGCTGCTACCAATTGGTGACCTGGAGCCAGGCCTTACTTCACATTGTGGGGGTGAAGAATTGTATTGACTTATTAGAAAGGCCTTTAGAAGTTTCATGTTAGAATATTTGAAAGAAATGTGACATTATTAACAAAGATAACAATCTGCCATCTACACTAATAAAGAGAACACGCAATTGTGTCACACCACTACCCTTCCATTG
>NW_005871075.1:37791-48997 GCF_000147115.1 Myotis lucifugus
CTCTCCCCCCCCCCCGAGTGCACAAATTTTTGTGCACTGGGCCTCTAGTCTATATAATAAAGAGCTAATATGCTAATTAGACAGACGGCTGAACCACCTTCTGGAAGGACCAGTGGGCGGGCCCCCGAGGCAGCTGGAACTGGGAGGGCCAAGGCAGCTGGGGCTTCGAGGGCCGAGCCCCTTGCATGAATTTCGTGTATCAGGCCTCTAGTGAAGAGAATAAATGCTATTTTCCACATTGTCCTTGTCCCAGAAGAGTGCACACTATAGGACAAGAGGAAGATGGCTGTGCTCTGTACACCGGGAGGGGGGGGGGGGGCAGAAAATGAAAGATTCTCAAAGCCAGGCATTCCCTGCAGGTGTGCCCAGGAAATTCCACACCACTGCCTGAAGACTGGAGAGAGGGAAGGAGGGAGAAAGAGAGAAAAAAAGAAAGAAAATTCTCTCGGGTTGCCTCTGGGGTCAGATGCCCTGAGGTGAATGCAGGCTTTCATTCCCTAGTGAGTGGGACTGAAACTGGGTTTGTAAGGGGTGTTAAATGGAACTCCTCCAACCCCATTTAAGTTTAATTATAATAAAATAGTCTCCGTGTATATTTAGACTCACACTGAGTGCTGAGAGCTGTGCTTCCCCGCAGTTCGTCTGGTATTTCTTCCTTGGAAACATTCTCACTCCCCATAAACCCTACTTGGGAGGCATGCTGGCTTCCTAAGGCATTTCATAGACAAGGTCAGTGTGGTTTGGCTCTCTCCTCAAAATCAAAAGAAAATTATTTCATAAAAAAGAACAAAGGCTTTAGCCGGTGTTGCCCAGTGGTTGGAGTGTTGCCTGGCACACCCAAGTGTCATGGGTTCGATTTCCGGTCAAGGGCACTTACCTGGGTTGTAGGTTTGCTCCCTGCCCCGAGTCAGGGTGCATGAGGGAGGCAACCAGTGGATGTGTCTCTCTCACATCTATGTTTCTCTCTCTCTTTCCCCTCCCTCCTTCCCTTCCACGCTCTCTGAAAAGCAATGGAAAAATTATCCTCATGTGAGGATCAAGAAAACAACAAAAAAAAAAGAACAAAGCAAATTGTCCTGTAACGAAGTCGAGATCAAAGTGGTTTAAACAACACTATGAAATGTTTTTATTTCTTCCTCAAGAATGAATAGCTCATACATTCATACAGTCTGACCGTGGGAGAGACTGTACCTGATGCACACGGCCAGGTAAGAGGGGCTGATACTCAGTCGGGAAGAGCTGTCGGGTCCGAGAGCCTCAGGCCCGACAGAACCAAAGCAGCTGACTCCTCTTCTGACTCACTGTCCCCACACCTCCCAAGCCTGTCCTTACACACACACAAGGCCCCATTACCATTAATTCCAAATGACAGTGGCTCCTGGCCGCGGGGGTAACGTCAGGCCTCGGCCGCTCCGCCCGGCTCCAGCTATTTCTGGGCGTCTCCAGGGTGATGTCCCCGCTGCCCGTCACAAGTCACAAATCCACCCTTGTTTTCTGCTCCTGTGCTCGCTGCCGGGTGTCATACCTGCCCCCATTGCTCGAGGTGTGGAAATACCCGGGTCTGGAAAAATCCTCTCCTCACCCCAGGCCGGAGCCGCCACAGCTGCGGGCCCGGAGAAGGGGGGCGCGGTCCTCTCCTGATGCCAGCACCTCTTTGTCACTTGGGCCTGAACACTTAGGGCAAGACGCTCTGACAGTCACCCACGCTGAGTTCTCTTCAGCTTCCAGCTCAACTTCTCTCTCCACGGGGTTCCTGACTAGACCTGGGGCTCAGATGGAGAACAGGCACCAGCCAGTCCTTCCGCTGTCCTTGTCCCTGGAATAGCAACTCTATCAGTCAGGACAGGGCGGCCACGCAGCAGTCACAGTGGCACCGAAGCGCCGAGCACACAGAGGGTCACTCCTTGTGGCTCCTGTGTGTTCTGTGCAGGTTTGGGGGGTGGGGGAGGGGTAGGCCGTGTCTTCTCATCGGAGTCACCCAAGACACCAAGCTCCACAGGCCACGTTGACTCGACACGCTCCCCGTGACGTCTGTGGCCCGGCAGCTACTTGATGCGACTCAAATCTCCTCTAAACCATTTCCTCAAAGCAAGTCCCATGGCACACCTGGGCTCTAGGCTACTGCGCGTGCAACCCTCCCTCAGGCTTGGAGGTGGGGGACCAGAATGTGTGCATTGCAGACGTCTCCCAGAAACCCGTCGAACAGATGCTCACCCCTCTGCCAGGGTGAAGGTGGGCGCCCGCAGCCACGCTCAAGCCCAGAGCACATGCTGTCATTATGAGAGCAGTGACCCTGCACCTGGCAGGTGAGAGCAGTGACCCTGCACTGTGCCAGTGCCCACTCTGCAGTCCTCACATACCTGCTGTGGGACCAGGAGGCCCACGTGTGACCGGGAAAAGAAACACTGTTATACTCACAAACCCCTTTTCAATACCCAAGGAGCACACATTTTATTAAAACAATACAATTATACCCAGAAAAAGGTGATGTGCTTTGTGCTCCCTGGAGCGCGTGCTGAGCAGCCACACCCACGTTCAGCTCCGCCCCTGCCAGGCAGTGAGGTGGGGTCTTGGGCTGGATGGCCTCTCCTCCCCAAAGCTCTCTAGCAAGCCAGCCCCCGGCAGATGGAAGTCAGGGATTTGCTCATCTTCTCCATTTCATGTCTTTCTTCCGTTTGCCACTACTGTGCCTCTGTCCTCCAAGGAGCCCTCTTATTCTACCTCTTCTCCGTCTGCTTTGGTTCCCCTGTTTTATTTGTTGTTTGTTGTCTAGAAAACAAATAGCCCAGCCAACGCCAAGCCTCTCTCCTGATTGGTGTTTTCTGCTCAGGCCTTAGGTCTGACTCCACCCACCTTCACCCTCATGCTGCAGGTGAGAGCCTTCCTGTCGGCTCACAGGACTGCTCCACTGGCTCCAGCAGCTCCCTGCTGTGGGCACGGACATCTAGTGTGCAAGCACTTGAGGTGAGTAGTGCGAACACACATGTCTGCAGGGCCACCCGGGAACTAGGTGCCGATCAGGATGCGAGTGATGAGGACGGGATGGGGTTGGCAGAGGCCCAGTGATGGGCTTCCAAGAGAAAGGAACGCCTCCACGCTCTGTTTATGAGGCCAGCATAATTCCAAAGCCAGATAAAAACACTACAAAGAAAGAGAATTACAGGCCAATATCCCCGATGAGCATGGATGCTAAAATCCTCGGGATTTATTCCAGGGATGCAAGGCTGGTACAATATTCACAAATCAATAAACGTGACACATCACATAAACAAATTGAAAGACAAAAATCACATGATCATAATAGACTCAGAAAAAGCATTTAACAAAATCCAACACCCATCTTTGATAAAAAAAAAAAACTCTCAGCAAAGTGGGAATAGAGGGAGCGTATCTCAACATAATAAAGGCCACATATGACAAACCTACAGCCAACGTCATACTCAATGGGCAAAAATTAAAACCATTTCCCCTAAGAACAGGAACAAAACATGGATGCCTGCTTTCCCCACTCTTATTCAACACTAGAGGCCCGGTGCACGAATTCATGCACAGGTGGGGTCCCTCAACCTGACCAGGGATCGGGGCCATCTCACCCAGTCCCAATAGGGGCTGATTGGGACCGCGGGAGGTTGGCCGGCCAGGGAGGTTGGCTGTGGGAACGCACTGACCACCAGGGGACAGCTCCTGCATTGAGCATCTGCCCCTTGGTGGTCAGTGTGTGTTACAGCGACTGGTCAACCAGTCATTCAAATGTAATGGTTGCTTAGGCTTTTATATATATAGATAGTACTGGAAGTCCTAGCCACATCTCTGGTAGCGATATGTTTATGGATACATCTCCTAGGGCAAAAACAACAAAGGAGAAAATAAACAAATGGGACTACATCAAAATAAAAAAATTCTGCACAGCAATAGAAACCATCAACAACAAAAAAACAGAGCCCACTGTATGGGAGTATATATTTGGCAATGATATATTTAATAAAGGATTAATATCCAAAATATATAAGGAACTCATACAACTTAACTAAAGGGAGACAAACAATCCAATTAAAAAAATAGGCAAAGGATCCAAACAGACACTTCTCCAAAGAGAACATACAGATTGCCAAGAGACATATGAAATAAATGCTCAAAGTCACTAATCATCAGAGAGATGCAAATTAAAATGACAAAGAG
This sequence comes from Myotis lucifugus, assembly GCF_000147115.1. Lineage (NCBI taxonomy): Eukaryota > Metazoa > Chordata > Mammalia > Chiroptera > Vespertilionidae > Myotis > Myotis lucifugus. The sequence continues at coordinate 41,971 of NW_005871075.1, forward strand.
ATTCACCTCACACCTGTCAGAATGGCTACCATCAACAAATCAACAAATGACAAGCGCTGGCAAGGATGTGGAGAAAAGGGAACCCTAGTGCACTGCTGGTGGGAATGCAGACTGGTGCAGTCATTATGGAAAACAGTATGGAGTTTCCTCAAAAAATTAAATATGGAACTGCCATTTGACCCAGTGATCCCACTTCTAGGAATATATCCTAAGAAACCCGAAACACCAATCAGAAAGAATGTATGCACCCCTATGTTCATAGCAGCACAATTAACAATAGCTAAGATCTGGAAACAGCCCAAATGCCCATTAGTAAGTAGATGAGTGGATAAAAAAGCTGTGGTACATTTATACCATGGAATAGTATGCAGCAGTAAAAAAGAAGAATCTCTTACCCTCTGAGACAGCGTGAAGGGACCTGGAGAGTATCATGCTAAGTGAAATAAGTCAGTCAGAGAAAGCCAACTATCACATGATCGCACTCATGTGGAATCTAAGTAACAAAATAAACTGATGAACGAAGCAGATCCAGAGACATGGAACAGAGTGTGGAGTCTCAGAGGAAAGGTGGGGGAGGTGGGGGGGGGTGGCAGGCGATCAACCAAAGACCTTGTATGCATATATGCATGGCCCATGGACACAGGGTGGCGAAAGCCTGAGCCAGGGGTGCAGGGGGAGTGGAGGGGCCACCAGGTTGGAGGGGGTCAATGGGGAGAAAAAGGTACATATGTAATACTTTCTACAATAAAGATTTAAAAAAAATAATAATAAAGCTATAACAAAAATTAAATAAATAAAATAGCCCAGATATGAAAACAACCTAAATGTCCAGCGATGGATGACTGGATAAAGAAGAAGTAGTGCGTATATACAATGGAATGCTACTCAGCCACAGAAAAGAATAAAATCTTGCCATTTGTGACAACATAGATGGACCTTGAAAGCATTATGCTGAGTGAAATGAGTCAGAAGGAGAAAGACAAAAATTGTTTGATTTCACTTATGTGGAATATTACCCAAAAAAGGCCCTAGCCGGTTTTGCTCAGTGGATAGAGCGTCAGCCTGTGAACCAATGGGTCCCAGGTTCGATTCCCGTCAAGGGCACGTATCTTGGTTGCAGGCTCCTCCCCTGGTAGGGGCTCGTGCAGAAGGCAACCAATCGCTGTGTTTCTCTCACATCAATATTTCTTTCTGTCTTTCCCTCTCTCTTCCACTCTCCCTAAAAATCAATGGAAAAATATCCTTGGGTGAGGATTAATAAAAAATAATAAAAAAATTTAAAAATGAGCAAACAAAACAAAATCAAACTCAGATACAGAGAGCAGATCAGTGGTTACCAGATGGGAAGGTGGGTGGGGGTAGACAATGGATAGTAACTAAACTTTGGGGGGTGATTACTTTGTAGTGTGTACAGATGTATAATTATAATGTTGTACACCTGAAACTTACATTTAAAAAAGAGAGAGAAAGGTCCTAGGAAAGACATCTCACACAGAGGAACAAGAACCAGTGACTCAGGAGGCAGCAGTGTGCGTGCGGACCTGCCCGGAGACTGGGGCCTCAGAGAAGTGGCGGACCCTGGTTCCTCAATTCTTCATCTTGAAACAGTATTTGTAAGAACTGAAGCCCAACCTGCCACGGGGTTCTGCAAAACATGAATAAAAAGCAGACACTGCGTTCACATCACACTTCCTCATACTGACTAGAGAAGCAAAGGTTCTTGGAATCATAGACCGTCAGAGGCTCAAGATCTTAGGATCCTCCTGGAGACGAAGGCCTGGGGGCCTGGACCAGCCACGCAGCTGAAAGCCCCCCACGCCCGGCTCAGAAAGGGACAGGCGATGAGACCCGGAAGGAACAGCCCTGCAGAGAGACCCACGTGGGATGCAGCCTCCATGCCACAGGGTGCTTGGCCGTGAGGCGGTACACCCTTCAGCTGTCTCCTCTGCTGGGGATCAGGGGAACAATGGCGGCCTGAGCCTGCAGGTAGGGAAACTGACAGGTGGGAGGGGACCATGAATGTCAAAGGACTCCTGCCAATGGGAAGGCATGATGCAATGACCGATGTTAGTTTGCTTTCTCCGTGTCCCCCATTGGCCTTGGTACCCCTCCTCAGAGCTCCCACCCCACCCTTTTCCCAATCACACCCTTTATCCCCCTGTGCTGAAACTGCCCGATACAGATCCTCCCCAACACGTCAAGCTCCCTAGGGCCAAGGGCTTCGCCAAATTGCACTTGGTGCACCCCACAGACCCTCAATGAATGTTTGTTGAGTGAAGGCACCTCTAAACCAGTGGTTCTCAACCTGTGGGTCGCGACCCCTTTGGCAGTCGAACGACCCTTTCACAGGGGTCGCCTAAGACCATCCTGCATATCAGATATTTACATTACGATTCATAACAGTAGCAACATTACAGTTATGAAGTAGCAACGAAAATAATTTTATGGTTGGGTCACAACATGAGGAACTGTATTTAAAGGGCCAGAAGGTTGAGAACCACTGCCTACCTTCAAACTTCCAACACAAAAGACTGAAAGCTCAACTAGACTCATTGAGCGCTTTTAGGGTCTCACTAATAAGGCAAATGTGTTCGTATACATTTGTAAATGAAACCTTTCTGAGAAATGTTTGCAACATTTTACATTTGTAACTTGTAATAGTCATTTTGTGTGTGTGTCTGTGTGTGGGAGAGAGAGAGAGAGAGAGAGAGAGAGAGAGAGAGAGAGAGAGAGAGAGAGATGACTATAATTCAGGATGTCTCTAGGCTTCTAACTTTCCAGATTCCTTTCTATCCAAAATAAGATATCCACCTGTCCACCTGGAATCAAGCTGCCCATCTGGAGTTAGTCACTTGGATAATGCAACCTCAGGGACTCACTCCAGTGTCCACGCCCTGGCTGTCTCCTGAATCCCAGATGCCTGCTGCTAAAGGGACAGGTGCAAAGCTCCCTGTGTGTGACTGGCATTACGCCTACTTTATCTTCCACCGCGTCATCTATCACAGTCAAGAACTAGAAGCGCAAATTCAAATTTCAAGGGAATAAAATAATAGAGACTGCACAGGAGTTCCCCTTTCAAGTATGACCTCAATAAAACCCCTTTGCCCTTGGTCTTCTGGATTCAGTGGGGTGGAGGGGAGAGAAATGGTTGCGTGTCTGTGGACCCAAAGCCAACTAACGGTAGTTTGGGTAGGTACTGCCTGGAGCAGTTCAGATCCAAAGGTGTTGAGAACGTTTTAGAGTCAAATTTTGGAAATTTGAGATTTATATCCATATTATTCCCAAATAGGAAGTGATATATTCTCTGCCAGAATATATGTGAAACCCATCTCCCCCTGCTGCTGATTTCTGCTTATCTGATAATCTACATTTACATGGTACCTGTTTATGTGTCCTAGAGAAACGTTCTGGTATTTTGAAATCTAGCAAGTTTTTAAAGTCTGAGAAGTAATGTTTATCCTAAACAGCAGCAGTGTCCACAGTCAGCAAATGTGAACAATGCTCCTTCAATCCGATGACGAAGGTAAACTAATGGCATTATGTTCTATCGCAGGGAATTTGGGCTTTAAACATAATTGATGTGATCCACCTAAAGGACTCATCAGTATTTAGGAAGCATTTATTGTGTGCCGCTGTCTGGATCGTGAGGAGAGCAATAAGCAACACCCCCAGAACCCCTCCCCACACAGAGCTCCCCACCTAGCAGGAGGAGAGGAAACTTCCAAGTAAGATAGATGTCCCACGTTGGCAAGGGCTGTGCTTGATGGCGTCAATGCCCCAATTCTTTACCTCCCCTCTACCCACTCCCTTTCCACGGTTTTTTGTTTGTTTGTCTTGTTGTTGTTTTTTTAGGGAGCTGGGCTTCATCCCTTCCTCTTGACTTGGAGCTCAGCCACGTGACCCAGTTCAGCCAACAGCCTGAGGTCGAGAGGACAGTGTGTCAGCTCCTATCGGCACATAAACCTCAGGGGTTTGGTGATTCCCACGCCCCTCTTGGTGCCGTGAGGAGAAGACACCCAGGCTGGTCCTCTGGTCCCAGGAGGAGGAGAGAAGACATGGAGAGAGGTGCCCAGCTGAGCTTCCCGCCAGCTCAGTCCAAGGCAGTGCCTCAGGAGCCCCTAAGAGGCCCGAATAAGCTGTCAGCCAGGCCACCCAGGGTGCCCAGCTGAGGTCAGCTGACCTGCTGACCCCAGATGCATGAGCTATAATAGATGACTGTTGTTTTGGTGTTGAGATTTGGGGTTCTTTGTAACACCTCAATAGCTCACCAATACAAGAGCTAAAGAGCAGTAAAGAGGGAGAAAGCAGTATGTGTGTGTGGTAGTGGTGGGGAGTCCATCCTATATAATAAAAGCCTAATATGGCAAGTGTCTGGTCGACTGGGTCGGCCATTCAACCAGTCAAAGTGTAATATGCTAATGCTATACTAAGGCTGCTCAACTGCTCACTATGATGTGCACTAACCACCAGGGGGCAGTCGCTTCAACCGGTAGGTTAGCTTGCTGCTGGTGTCCGACTGATTGGGACTGAGCGAGATGGGCCAGACATGCCCTGGAGCCCTCCTGCGTCCCTCCCCAGCCCGGCACCAGTGGGGTCCCTCAGCCTGGCCTGTGCCCTCTTGCAATCCAGAACCCCTCGGGGGATGTTGCAGAGCAGTTTCAGCCCAATGCTGAAGGCCAGGCCCAGGAACCCCACTGGTGCATGAATTCGTGCACTGGGCCTCTTAGAATAATTTCCTTGTATAGAGTTATTTTAAATATGTAACACATTACTAGTGCTTCTACAAACTCCCCCTTTCCAAGAATTGCAAGTTTCTGTGTTGCTTACCTAATGCCCTCATCACCCAGTTGGCACTGTCATCCTCGTTCTATGGGCCCAAGAAAAGTGGGGGGCAGAAAAAACTCACTGACTTTATCTGGTTTGAGAGGCAGAGCTGAAATGAACCCTATTTCCACTTCCTGTCCAGTTTACATTCTTGCTCTTTCTCCTGTTTGAGGTGCCGTGTGTGAGTTCTCTTTCTCTTTCAGGGTGGCATCCTGTGACTGCTCCAGCTCTCCCAAATTCTCCCTAATTTACCACAAACTCGCTTAGGGCTTAAAGGCCAAGGGTTTAGCCAGTAGAATTCTTGCAACACACTCCCAGGAAGAAGACCTGTTTCAAGGATTAAAAAAACAACAAATATATATATTCACGTAAGATTTGAATTTTGTGTGAGCATTAACAACAACAACAAAAATAAAAGCCTAATTTTACTTGGTTTATTGAATCAGAATCTAATTTCTGTTGCCCTTTGATTTTAATCCCTTCAATTTGATAAGCATTACCAAGTACCAATTATGGCCCAGGAGCAGGGACAATGAAGACCAATGAAGACCACGGCTTTGCGTATGTGCCAGCAAAGCCGTGGAGGCCATTTACCCGATGTGCTATTCCATACATAACCCTATACTGTATACTTTATGAATCAATAAAAAATTTACAATTTTTAATTATAAACCTGTATTTTTTTTTAAAATATATTTTATTGATTTTTTACAGAGAAGAAGGGAGAGGGATAGAGAGTTAGAAACATCGATGAGAGAGAAACATCGATCAGCTGCCTCCTGCACGCCCTCCAGTGGGGATGTGCCCGCAACCAAGGTACATGCCCTTGACCGGAATCGAACCTGGGACCCTTGAGTCCGAAGGCCGACGCTCTATCCACTGAACCAAACCGGTTCGGCTAAACCTGTATTTTCTATCAAAATTACGTCTTGCGTGAATTTTGGGGAGATATATATATATATATATTATTGATTTCAGAGAGGAAAGGGGGAAGGAGAGATAGAAACATCAATGATGAGAGAGAATCATTGATCAGCTGCCTCCTGCACAACCCCACTGAGGATCGAGCCCGCAACCCCCAACCCAGGCATGTGCCCTGACCAGGGAATTGAACCGTGACCTCCTGGTTCATAGGTCCACACACAAGCACTGAGCGGGAAAGGATTCTTTTCCATGGTGATACAGATAGCCAGTGGTGTTGTTTTGTGGAGATCAAAGCCTTTCCAAATGAGCCACCCTACCTTCTAAAAGGTGAGTGCAGGTTCCGTCATAGTCACTTGTCCTCCCGCCTCAAAAAACAAAACAAAACACGACATGACAGGGTTCCAGCCAAATCCTAACCATTCGTTTTCCATCTTGTCACACAGCACGTGCTCCGTTGGAATCACAGTCCCCAGTTCCAGTTCAGGGTTCTGGAAGATTCTAGGGGCCAGAATTGGCTCCAATACAGCTAGAGTTCATGAACATACTAGTATATATAAAGGCTGCGGGAAAACATTGCTCTCACTCCCTGTCTTCTAGGGAGTGGCCTGCTGGTGGCTCCCCCGGCTGCTGGAAAGGTTTCAGATCTTCCTTCCTAAGGTATTCTCGCGGGCTCCTCAATCTAGGGTTGGAAAGCTTCCAACTTTTATAGATTCGCACAATTGGGATCATAAATTCCAGAGCTGTCTGATCTTGGGGAGATCACTGAACCTCCTCTCTGGAATGAAGTTCCTCCCTGTCCTGACATTGTCATTAAAATACACGCCTTAAGCTACTGATTCTAAACTGACGAAGGCTTTCAGCCGGCTACGGACTCACACCAGCCGAGTTAAAGGGTTTAATCACAAGAATTAGGTCAGATCTCTCATCAATAATTTTTAAGTCCTACCAGCCGTCTTCATTGCCTCTTTTTATGTTTAGCCTTACAATTTTTACAAGCAGACCAAAGATCAAAGCGTACACGGTAAGGATCTCAAAATCCCCCAGATCCAGCTGCTCGGGTTCTGGGTTCAGGGATACGCTGCACATCCTGAAACGCAGCGGCGGAGTCCGGGAAGCCGGCTCCCTTCCGCGATTCGACGCGCCGGGGCTGATGCAGTTTCCTGTGTGAGGCCGCGTTCCTCCAGGCCTGACCTCAGCGCTTCCAGGTCCCGATCGATCGATCGATCACTCCCCACACGCGCACGTCCGCACCTGTAAAGCCACTTGGACATACGCTGTG
>NW_005871075.1:49659-106602 GCF_000147115.1 Myotis lucifugus
CTAACTATGCCCCCATATCTTGAGAAGGGGCCCCGACCCCCGATCACCCCTCTCCCCCTTGGGCCCCCCCCCCGGCCGGGATGGCCGCATCCGCTCCACTCCCCGGAAGGGCCGCGGAACCGCGCCCAGGTGGGGGCGCCGTGGCCGCGGGTGAACGCGCCGGCGGAGCGCGGGAGCGCGGGGACTGGAGTCCGCTCTGCAGCTGCCAGGCTCCCGGCTCCCGGCTCCGGGTTCCCGGCCCCCAGGCTCCCGGCTCCCGGCTCCCGGCCCCCGGGCTCCGGGCTCCCGGCTCCCGGGCTGCAGGCCGGGCGGGAGGAGGACCCGCATCCGCGCCCGCTCCACGCCGGCCGGAGCCTCCTTCCCGTGGCCAGCCTCTTAGAAAGGTGATGAGGGTTTTGTTTTTAGTCCCACCCTCTCCCCCCAAAAATGAGGGGCCGGTGGAGAAAACGTGTCGCCCACACTGAGCTGGGACACGGAAGCAGTGTTATCTGACGTCCAGCAGAAGTTTTCTGGGAAAAGCCAAGTCACAAACCCGTCGTGGTTCTTCAGGGCCATTTGTTTGGCATCGGCTCACACAGGGCACCTCACAACGTGGGCGAAACGGGGTGATCCTGACACGGGGCGCGCTCCCCACAATCTTGGACTAGACCACACTCCGAAATGTGCGAGAACAAACAATTTCAGACTTAGGATCTCAAAAGAAAGCCAGTAGGTTTAAGTGCTGTGTATTTTATTTTTAAATTATTATAGCAAGGAAAAGGGAAAGAAAAATAAACTTGTGGACGTTCTCAGCTAACATGGCCTATGGGAAAATGAAAATAAACCTGATTGAAAAAACAGTGCTCACCATAAATAGGCCTCGCTTTCAGGCAGGGGCCTTGGTTTAAAAAAAAGCACAACCAGCAGAAAAGGGACCAATCGAATGTAAGATTGTCCGCTTTTCATCAAGTAAAGGTCAAAGCACCCTCTAAGCTTTAAAGCAGTATTTCTCCGTGTAGAGCCAGGGCTTCTCCTTTGTTTTTTGTTCTGAAAATTGTAATCTCTAATTCCTGTTTGCAGGTATTACTCAAAGGAATGCTTTTTGGTCTCATCTACCCACATACTCCCAAATTAGGTACCAATCTAAAAGAAACAGGAAAGCTGTCGGTTTGTAATTATATGACATCCCATCTGGTTTCAACTCTATCTTTGACCAAAAAGAAAAGATGGAAAATACGGGCAAAGGTCCCACTGCATCTATACAGCTGTAAACGCTCCCTTACTTGGACTCGAAATGCATGACCCAGTCTCTGCCTCCCAGCTCGTTGATGTGGGGCCTGTTTGAGGGCTCATGGCATTCTGGGCATTATTCTTGGCAAATTTATAGATATTAGCATTTTATTTAAATTTCTTCAACTTAGAAGGCAAATAGTAATACAATATTATCCCATTTTATGGATGAAGAAACTGAGGCTTAGAGAGGACCTGCAACCTGCGCCGGTTCGCACAGCTGCAGCCAGTGGGCAGGGTTGCAGGAATGAAGACCCCAAACCAGCCATCCCTGAGCAAGGTCCTTTGCTCCCTGACCTCACGTCCCACAGGGGTGGGGCCGCCCTTGTATCTTACAGAGAATAATTCTGGATTTAACCGTGGGTCAAATATGCGTACAGGTTAACTGAATTTCCTGATATCATCCCGTTTTTGTGGCATTGTGTAGACTTGCGAACTTATGAGTCATTACTTTCGTATGTTCTAAGTTTTCCCGTAATAAATTTTTATGCAGTATTGTAAACTTTAGAAATACAGAAAACAGCAACCCGCCAGGCCCAAATCTACTACCAAGCACAAGTTGTTCCTGTATGTTCACATGAGTATTTAGAGTTCTGGCAATATTTAAAAATACATATTCTGAATTCAGTGATAACCCATCTTACTTTTTAACTTGTATATACTTTTTTTTTAATCCTCACCCGAGAATATATATATTTTTTATTATTTTATTTTATTTTATTTGAGAGAGAGAGGAAAGGAGAGAGAGAGAAGGAGAGAAACGTGGATCCATTGCCTCCTGGGCTTGGGGTTGTCCTGCCGCTTATATTCCGACTGGTTTCTTTATTACCTGCAAGTTAGGAGGCACCGGCTAAGCAGCACCTTCAAAGTCAAGTGAGGGCTGAGAGCTTCCTGCTGAATTTGGCCTCTAGAAATAGATAATTGGAATATACCCTCCCCTGAAATCTTTGGCCCGCATCTTTCCCCCTTTTTCTGTCTGAATCAGGCCTATCGTCCTTCACCTGACTCAGCGTGGGGACGGAAGGAGTGCTGAAAAAACAAGAGTGGAGCTTCTGGGACCAAAGTGAGCAAAAGACTAATGTTTCCCTCTGCAGGGCCCGCAATGCTGGGGCTGAAGGTCAGGGTGCTCAGGATGGGGGACAGATGGGAAGATGGGTGGGAACCACTACGGGTGCTAAGGCCCACCTTTTAGGCTGAGAACTAAAGGGAAGAGCTGCTTTTTCAGGCTCGGCTGAGGGGTCAAGTTTGAATTTCAGTTGCCTTACTGGGGACGGGGTGAGCCCCCTGCCAAGAGGCGAGGCCCCCAGGAAGTTTCAGAGAGTAGGACTTTCTCTCCCACTGAAAACCAAAGGGCCTTTGCTCACGTCCACGGCCACTGTCCCTGGGGGCCTGTGTGCCTGTCCCAAGGCCCTGAGAGCTGGGGTGTGAGGGGGCCATGTGCTCTGCCTACTGAGGCCCGTCCTGCTGTGACTGATTGCGATTTACAATCTTTTCGTTTCCTTTCATTTTCTAAACACATTTCCCCTTAGGAAAGCACTCCCTTGTTACTTTAGTCCAAAGGTAATTTTTTTTTCTTTTACAGAATTTAGAGGAGAAAAAATACCCTGTGACTATTTTTAACACATGTGACAGAGAAGCGATCATTCACAATGTTACTTAATCATGCTGATATTCCCACCACTGGTATTTGACATTTCCCCAAACTAAAAGTAAAATTTCCCAGTGGGGTCCCAGTCTGAGTAAGATTTATTAGAAAATAAGAATGAAGAAATGGGGGAAGGGAGGGAGATAAAGAGAGGCTCTTATTTTTCATAGGATTCTAGTTTTTGTCTCAACAAAAGTTCATTTTAATTGAATTCATAAGCAGCATTTTGCTGTAATATAATTGCATGCCTTGCCTTTTCTTTTTATGCCCACAGTTTGATTCTTAGGTCTGACATTTAAGGGAATACAACTAAATGATTTTGCTTTTTCTTACAAAGGAGGTCAAACAAGAAGATGACAATTTAATCAATACAGAGTTTGGGTTAACTAATTCAAAGTGACTAGGAAGTCTGGAATGAAAACTTTAAGCATGCACCGAACAGAATACCTAATTAGTATTGATCACCAAATAATTCTAAGCACATGTACTGTTTACATAGAAAGGAAGCAATAGATCTTCTTAGAAAAATAAAAGCTGCAACACTATATCTGGACCTCATTAGCATGAGGAAAAGAAAAGGGGGCCGTGTAAAGTGGGACTCCTGCCACTGCCACGTGAGAAAACACGTGTCCGCAGGCACGCCATTTAGCGGAAGAGGGGACAAGACTTGGGATGAGGGCGATGCTGGCGGAGACTCAGTCTGAACGGGGACAAGAGTGACAGGCTGAGGCGTCCGACAGGCTTTTGTGCCTGGACACAAAGACCAGCTGATGTTCTGCGTTCAGGAGGGTCAGACACACCCTCTGCAATCCGCACACAGACCCTGCGAGGCCCACCTGTAGTTGGGGCATTGGAGAGGCCGAAGGACTGACCCCGGATCATAAAGGGGAAGGTGGGATTCCCTCTCCATTCTTCCTCTTCATCCTTCCCTCATGGTGATCCGTGAGTGGGGTGGAGGGGGAACCCCCCTGACTCCCAAACACAAGTGCCCATGGACGCCCCGTTCAGCCAGACGGAGTGCCCTGCCTGCTGCTCTGATACCAGGGTCCCTGGAAGAGGCCTGCAGCTGGGCGCGGTGGCTTTGCCTGCGGAGGGACCGCTGGGACCAGCATCTCCCAGCTGGATCGGGAGAAAGCAGAGGCTGGCTCGTAGGCTCTGGACCACCCGTGGGCAAACTACGGCCCGCGGGCCGGATCCGGCCCGTTTGAAATGAATAAAACTAAAAAAAAAAAAGACCGTACCCTTTTATGTAATGATGTTTACTTTGAATTTATATTAGTTCACACAAACACTCCATCCATGCTTTTGTTCCGGCCCTCCGGTCCAGTTTAAGAACCCATTGTGGCCCTCGAGTCAAAAAGTTTGCCCACCCCTGCTCTGGACGCTCAGAACTTCCAGGACTGGCTGCAGCTTTCGGTTCTGAACTAGAAGTTTGGGCCTCGTGGATGGAGCTGGGGTGATCGTGGCTCATCAGGTGAAGTGAAGGAGGAAGGAGAGAACATTTCTTAGCTAATTAACTAGTGGAATCTTGAAATAAAGATAAAGGGTACTGTTACTATGAAATCTACTTGAAAATCCTTGTTTTATGAAGTGTGCTAATTTGGAAATCATTAGTGAGTTTCTTTATGGCCTGAAGCAAAAGTCACAGATGAGGGACCTGAGATGGGGGATGCTGGTTACTGGTTACGGAGCCAACCTGGAGGAGCAGAGAGGGGTGGGGGAGCAGGCATGGGCCAGCTTGTGCAAGGACCCTGCGCGGCTGCCAGGGTCGGGGTTCACCTTCCTTCTGCTGCCTAAGAACCCACTTTCTGGGCCAAGGACATTTTCTTTACTGATCTTCCTCGTTAGCCTCCACTAGATGAGCGTGTTCCTGCCGCTTTCGATTTGATGCCTCAGGGATGTTCCCCAGTTTCCTGGAGGGACCCTGGGAGGTGGGCACGCTGCGTGCAGCCTGGCCCCAGGAGCAAGGCAGGGGGCCCTCCCTACTTCTGCCTTTTGCCTCTATTTCCCTTCCTGAAGCCGCCTACCTTGTCACCTCTGTGACCAGTTCTGCTGCTCCTCTGAACACGTGGCCCATGAGGTCACAGAAAGGCTTGGTTCATATCACCTTACACAGGGAGCACTACTCACTGGCCATCTCTGATCTCACTTCCAGACACAGGGTGAAAATTGGACTGATGTCACTCAACACGGTGTCCCCAAGCCAGTCATCTTAGTGAGAAGCTGGTTTAAATGGGGAGCCAGGTCCCTCTCGGGGTCAGGGGCCTGATGTGGGCTAGGCAGGCAGTCTCCCCGTCACGTTCTAACTCCGCACCCCTTGGCTTCCAGATTCCCTAACAAGCTTCTTTCCTTGTTCCATGGGAACTACTATTCATCTCATTCCTTTAAAAATAATACTAAATGGCCCTGGTCGGTGGCTCAAGGGTTAGAGTATCATCCCATGCACCTTCGGAAGGGTCTCGGGTTCGATTCCTGATCAAGGGCACATACCTGGGTTGCAGATTTGATCCCAGCCCCAGTCCGGGTGCCTGTGGGAGGCAACCAATTGATATGTCTCTATCACATCAATGTTTCTCTCTTTCCTCCTTCCCTTCCACTCTCTCTAAAAATTAATGAAAAACATATCCTCAGGTGAGGATTAACAAACAAATAAATAAAAGTAATACCACACAGTGTTCTTTGTTTTCCCAGCCCCAATGTCACAACTTCTTCATCCTGCCCTGGGATAGAACATCGCAGTGACACCCACCCCCATTCTTCTTGCTTCTGGATTAAGGGGCAGAAAGGAATATTAGATTATTGTCTTGCAATCAAGGACAGCATATTCTTTTAAAAACTGACATGGGGAAAATCATCTTCTTTTTACTATTGAATTGAGCATCTGTTGCTTGTTCCTGCTTATCGCGGAGATTGATGAATCCGTCCACTAAGAACTGCAGGTGCTGAGTGCCTTGCCTGGGCCACACACCGCGTTTGTGTAGATCTCTCCGGACAGGGGGTTTTCAGTTGTAAGGTACCCCCGTCCCATGTAGGGATGGGGGCACAGAATAAGGAAGGGAAGGGCAGGAATCCCACCAGCCAGGTCTCAGCTCAGAGGTGCCCGGATGCCGGGACTGACCAGCAGACCCTGAGTGATGGATGAATGGATTACTCTGATACAATGTTTGCTGTGAAAGAGAGGCTAAGGGACGGCCTGGCCAAAGGAACCAGGCAGCCTCGATTGCCTGCCTCATTAGGCTTTTATTGTTGCAGCAGTTTGGGATAAAGTGTATCTTTTAGATACAATCAGTAGGTGAGTAATCTTGGGAGGACACATGTTTACATTGTCCTCTAGGCAAGGGCATCCAGGGAGTAGGAATAAGGATTCCAGTAAACACCGGGGGTCTGCGCGTGCACAGACCTGTTTGGAAAGGTCAAGGAATAATCAGGGGTGCCGCCTCCCACATTCCCCTGCTCCCCTAAGTCGAAATTCTAATAAACAGGACAGGTGGCCTTCCACACACTTCCCCTTTCTCATAATGTCCTCCTTACAACTTTCCAACCAAGTCTCTGTGCTCCCCAACACCCGGAGCGCTGGGAGCACCGGCAGTGGCAGTGCGGATGGCTGCCCCGGCCTGTGGATGGGCAGGGCTCCGAGTGCCGCTCCTGCACCTGCAGAGGCTCTTCTCACGGGGAAGGGGGGCCAGAGTGTCCGGCTCTGCCCACCTCGAGGCACGATAAACCCTCCTCCGCTGGAGAAACTGATGCGTCACAGAAATGAGATCTTTCTGACTAATCACTTACAAAAATGGCTCTCCCAGCCACCGTAACCAAATGTAACCAAATTAAACCCGCTAGATAAGAACTTAGTGTCTTCCATGACTGCCCACAGTTCTGAAGCCCAACAAGTCCATGTAAACATAGAGAAAGAACAGGAGAAATTCATCACACCATAAAACACAAAAGGGGCACCTGGCCAGTGTGGCTCAGTTGGTTGGCATCATCCTCTGCACTGAAAGGTCGCCAGTTCAATTCCCGGTCAGGGCACAAGCCCAGGTTTCAGGTTCAATCCCTAGTCGGGAGGCAACGGATCAATGTTTCTCAATAAAAAATAAACAAACCACAAAGGGTTATCTAGGAAGTCCTCTAAGTAAATGCAATGTTTTAGAATCCAAGCATTTTAAAAAACAGCCCAAATAATTAACTGCTTAGGGATTTTAAGAAAATGCTTTTGTGCTGGGCCAGTGTGGCTCAGTGGTTGAGCATCAGCCCATGAACCTGGAAGTCACGGTTTGATTCCTGATCAGGGCCCATGCGTGGGTTTCAGGCTTATCCCCAATAGGGGGTGTGCAGGAGGCAGTCGATCAATGATTCTCTCTCACCATTGATGTTTCTATCTCTTTCTCCCTCTCCCTTCCTCTCTGAAATCAATAAAAAATAATTTTTTAAAAAAAGAAAGAAAATGCTCTTGTAACTCCTGGTCAAGGAAAGAAACAATTGCAACAATAGTTATTTTTAAAATTATATTCAACTCTGCATAGTCCATCTTTAAGACATAGCCAAGCTATTCCCTCTGCAGCTTATGAAGCTCGCACATAGGGGTCCTGTCATTTTATAAAGGAAGACACAGGAACGGATATTCCTGCTCATGGGACCATAACCCAGGCCTTCAAGAGGTGGAAAAATTGGAATTTTTCAAAATCAAGAGAAGCATTAACTTTACCCAATGAGCATACTTTCTTTTTGATTTTTTAAGAAAGGTGAATAACAAAAATCTCAATTTAATAGTTAACTACTAAGATAATTATAGAAATCAAAGATGTAATTTTAATTTTATGGTTTTATTCTTACGTATTTGAAAACACGAATAAAATAATTTCCTTCAAATATACCAAAACATTTGTATCAAATAAACTCTGTAAATATAAAAGTTGAAAAATTTTCTTCATGTTTGCCAGTTTGAACAACATCCTATTAGAGAGTGTGGGTCTGTGAGTGTGTGTGTGTGTTTCTCTGTGTGAATGTGTCTGTGAAATCTGTAGATGAGGCCAAGTGTCACATGGAGCAATGAAGAAAGACCTGAGTTTCATTATGCAAGAAAACATGTCCCAGTTTTTTGTTGTTGTTTTTTTAATGAAAAAATCCCTATGCACTTACTTTCTCCTGAAGGACTTCTTAAAAGGAGCCAGGAGTTATAAAAAGGGTGTTCTTTCTAGGCAGCAGTTCCCAAAATGCAGTAGAGAAGGTAATTTGATGTGGCCTATGAAGAAACATGTGTATTTGAATAAGCATGCATTTATTTTTATCATTCCTCAACACTGCCTCGAGGTCACTGGTTTTATTCACAGCACTAATCTGGTTCCTCACATCTGCCACCAGAAGCCCAGGCCCGAAGGTCACCACTCCTTGCCCCCTACTCCCTCAGTCTTTTCTGAGTCCATCTCCCCATCCCCCCTCCCTAATGACAGGAACCCTTGTCTGAACCCTCTGTAACTCACGAGAAATCATCAGCCAAAACTCAATGCATAGAAGCAAGTCTAGCTGTCTTTCCAATAAGGCAAAGCTATTCCCTGTTAACCAAGAGATGGTGCCAGTGAACGTTTTGCTTTCTATTTTGGTTATTTCTTGCTAAGAAACAAATTACCCCAAACTTAGTGGCTTATGATGACAACCACGTTGTTTGCTTTCTAGCTTCTGTGGGTTGACAGCTCAGCCGGTGGCTCTGCTGGTTTCCCCTGGTGCCTCCCAAAGGGTGGCTGAGCTGCAGCCCCTGGAGGAGCCCTGGAGGCCCAGCAGCCCGCTCCTTCCCCTCCAGGCAGGGCGCGTGGCCCCTCGGTGTGGTAGTTTGGGGCTCCCCCAAAAGACAGAAAATGAAAACCTCCAGGCCATCTTAAGCCTTAGATCCTGAGCGGCACCCCACCACCTCCAGGCTTTCTACTAATTCAGCAGCCCCAGTGCCACCCATATTCAAGGGGAGAGGAAATAAATCCCCCCTGGGAAGCTCGGGGGACGCAGGGGGAGGTGGCGACAAAGGATCTGCAGCCATCCTTGATCCACGAGTTTCTCAAACAAGAGAGTTCCTTTCCGTTTCTGTGCAGGTTTCAAACCCTGTTCACCATTCTCTGAAATAAACTTCAGTTCCTTGAGTATAAAAAGTGTGATGTTTCCCCAAAGCAGCGCAGCGCTGAGGGGAAGAGCTGGTTCAGACAGGCTGGAGTGATTCTAAAATGATGGACACGCGGGTACACAGCAGGATTGCCCTGCAAACAACGCTCTGAAATCCAAGTTCTATGACAGTGAACCTCACTGTGTAAGTGCTCTCACATTCTCTACTTTTCTAGAAAATAAAATTCATTTTGTAACCAGTAAAGGTGTTTCTGTCCACACTTCTGAAAAAATGTTTTTAAAAAAGAACAGGTTATAATTCACAAGAAATAGCTATAAGTTGGTTTTAAATAAATGGGGGGAAATTTTCCCACCTCAAATATATCTAAGCAAATGAAAAACAGTTTAAGTTAACCTAGCATGGGAACCTTTCCTGCTTTAATGTAACGTTGTCTTCCTCTGGAAAATTCCCCAGAGCATATAGACACTTTGAGGATGGGTGTCTATTTCCGGTCATTTCACAACCTACCTCTTCTCCCCTCTTTTTAATTTAATCTAAATGAGTGAATGTATTAAGGTAATTAAAGTCAACCTACGGGAAGCAGTGGTGTGAACAGTTGAAAAATCACTTACATTCAATTTGGTAAATGTATCTGTACTTATAGTTGGAATGGCTGTATGAAGAATTTTTTCAATCAAATCTGGCTAGGGCTTGGGGCCTGGGTGGCGGGGTGGGGGAGGGGCGGCAAACTGAGTCCCCGCGATTGTACTTGGCTGGAAGTAGATGCCTGCATCCTCTGGCCTCTTCCCTGACTTGTCTGGGACTGGGGTCAATAACTGTTTGGGTTCAAAGGGCGTTTGTCTTTGCAAAGTAAACAGAAGGAATGGCCATGTGAAGAATGCAAGTCATTAGGTAGGGACACATAATTCCCAGATTTGCGCGTCATTTCCTACCCATGTCATCACTCCCGACTACATCTGTCATTTCACGTGCTTCATGTGCAAGGTGTGGCAGCCCTGAGGTTACTGGGCTGAGCCAGGTGGTCAGGGGCCCTGATGTGGGAGCTTATCTGGAACCACCCGGTAGGTGGTTCGCATCAGAGCTTTACAGACAAAAGCAGGAACTGGGGTGCCGATGCTGGAACCGACACTGTGGTTTTACAAAAAACGTCTCACAACAGCTGTTTCCATACGACTGCAAATATACCACTTTCCTATCCGTCTTCTCGCTCGGAAAGATCTGAGCCCGGTGGACAACTGCATCGTCCCAGCACTGCGCGGGCTCTTCTTCCCCTGCCACCCGGTCTGCAGATGGCAGGCCGCTCCAGGAGGGAGCCCGCTAGCTCCATTTAGGGCGGCCTCCTCCGGGGAGAGACTCCCCCAGACTTGGATTCTCCTGGGAAAGCTGTGCGTCTCCGGCCCTCGCGGGAGCGGCTTCCCGTTTGCATCCGGCTGCATCGGCCTCCTGCCCCATCCATCCCGCAACTGTCCAGCGGACACTGCTTCCCGTTTGCATCCGGCTGCATCGGCCTCCTGCCCCATCCATCCCGCAACTGTCCAGCGGACACTGCTTCCCGTTTGCATCCGGCTCCATCGGCCTCCTGCCCCATCCATCCCGCAACTGTCCAGCGGCGCAGAACTTCACCGGGCTGAAAACAGATGCTCCCGCCACCCGCACGCGGGACAGTAACGTGGGTGCCCGATATCTGCGTGGCACGCTAGCCTCCTCCATCCCTCCGGAACCCGCCGCCCTCGCGAGACCCGGAGGTCGGCCGGCAGCGCAGCTGGCCGTGACGTCACCGGCCCCGCCCACCGCGCGGTTGCCAAGGTCACGGGGGCAACGCGGCGGCTGTTTAACCAGGACCTCGCCTCGCGCCTCTGCTTCGAGGAACGGGCCTTGCAGGTCAGCGTGACAGCCCCGGGAGAAAAAACACGAGCCCACACACGCAGGCCGAAGACAAACCGTCAAAAACCACCTCTGCAAACGGCCTTTTGCGGGGAGGAGCCCGGAGTATCCAGCCATCCTGGGGAAACAACCCTGAATGTTGAGCGGACCTCCAGTGTGGTTTCAGGTAACGAACGATAGACCAGGGATGAGTGAAATTCCCTAGACTAGCTAATTACTAAAACCCACTCGCGAAAAAGGGTTGAGATTTAAACTCAGATGAGCATTCAAGGCCCTTAAAAAGTATCGCGAGGCTAGAAATGGACGAGGGCCCTGGGCCTCAACTAGAGGAATGCCAACACTGACCAAGGTGTGTCGGGGGAGGGGAGGGGTTCTTTACATCCCAAATCCTGCCCTCAATGTGCTGACGTTTCGCAAGGAAATACAATTCCCGCTCTACATTCTGTTTGGCGTCAAAATCAAAAGACTGTCGTTTTCTATTTGGGAACTTGAGTATGCAGTCACTTCTTTTTTATTTTTTTTTTTAATTTATTGACTTTGGAGAGAGAGAAGGGGGTAGGGAGAGAGAAACATGGACTTGTTCCATTCATTAGTTGCTTCTTGTATGTGCCCTGACCTGGATGGAACCCACAACCTCGGGGTACAGGGAGGGTGCTCTAACCAACCGAGCTACCCGGCCAGGGTTGCAGTCACTTCTCAGATATAAGGTGAGACGGTGCCACCTGAAATATTCAGAAAACAGCATTACGCATTGTTTTTTGTGGTTTTTCCAGGACCTCGTGTGCCTGTCATTGGGTCACCCAGGCACCAGGCTCCGCGCAGACAATGCGCTTCTGCTGCCTTCCTCCCCGCATCATGGACCTTTATATTTTCCTTCCTCTGCAGGTAAATACGGTGATAAAGAGACACTCATTTTGATTTCGCTTTTTATTTTATTTTATTTTTTTAAATATATTTTATTGAGTTTTTACAGAGAGGAAGAGAAGGGGGTAGAGAGTTAGACACATGGATGAGAGAGAAACATCCATCAGCCGCCTCCTGCACAACCACTACCGGGTATGTGCCCGAAACCAAGGTACATGCCCTTGACCAGAATCGAACCTGGGACCTTTCAGTCCGCAGGCCGACGCTCCATCCACTGAGCCAAACCGGTTACGGCCGCTTTTTATTTTTGCACTGAGTTTTTTCTGTTGTAATATGATGCTAAAGGCAGAGTATCGTCATTTTAGCAAGGCTGTTTAAGCAGTTATTCAGCATTTTGCATTATATTTGGTTAAATAAGAATATTAAGACAAAATCCTTTAAAAAGGAAAACGATATCACCAACATGTGTGTATATATGTGTGTGTATATATATATGTGTGTGTGCATTTATGTGATAAAGTGTGTGCAAGTGCAAGTAAGTATTCTTTCTTGTAACACCTTACTACTGATACTTTCAGATGTCATGATCAAGCAAGACACATTGCCCTAAAAATTTAAAAAACACCACTGCAGGATTCTCCATACTTCCAAAGTTTCATCCACTAAGCCCATAAGAAAACTTCCCTTTGTGTGTGTGTGTGTGTGTGTGTGTGTGTGTGTGAGAGAGAGAGAGAGAGAGAAATATGGACCTAATTTGATAACAAATATTTTCCACAGCCCTTACATGCATTTCTTATTCTATTGATTATAAGCATATTATTAGAAATTATGTCTTTGGTGTTGCAATTTCCAATACAACACTCAGCCTCTCAGTCTCTAAAAGCAAGCAATCAAGTTGCAGGCAAAAGTTAGAGTCCTGAGCAGTTAGAGAAGCTTTCCCTGAAGTTTCCCTAAAGTGTGCTCAGGGAGAACCTCTGACCTAAAGGGGGGTGGGGCGGGGGAGGGGAGAGTAGGATTCCTTGTTAAAAACATTTTGGGAAACATTCTGTATTCTCCCGGTTGGAGAGTCACAACATCGTTAACATATTAAAGGCTCTTACATTTATGCTCAATTGAATTTCAACAAAGGTGCCAAGGCAGTTCAGTAGGGAGAGGATAGTCTTTTCAACGGAAGGTGCTGGGATAATTAGATATCCGCATGCAAAAAGGTGTCTTTAAATCCTTCTCTCCCATCACAATCAAGTTTAACTCCAAATGAATCATCCATCTAATTGTAAAAGCAAAATTTATAAACTCTTAGAACCTTCACAGATACAATGAAAAAAGCACAAGCAATAAAAGAAGAAACTTCATAAATTGAACTTCACCAAAATTAAACATTTCATGCTTAAAAAACACCATTTAAAAAGTGAAAAGAAAAACCACAGAGATAATATTTGCAAATCATATTTGATTATGGTCTTGTATCCAGAATACAAGGAACTCTTGCAGCACACTAATAAGAAAATAAACTTTAAAATGGACAATTTAAATAGCTACTTGAGAAAGAAGATATATGAATGGCCAATAAACACATGAAAAGATGCTCAACGTTATTGGCCATCAGGGACTCCAGATACTACTATACACCCACTAGTTGGTGAAGATGTGGAAGTAATTGGAACTCCCATACACTGTTGGTGGGAGTACAAACGGTTTAGAAGTTTCTTTAAAAATTAGGCAGAGCGCAGCCAGTATTGCTCAGTGGTTGAGAATCGACCCACGAACCAGGAGGTCATGGTTCAATTCCCCGTCAGGGCACATGCCTGGGTTGCTGGCTCAATTCTTGGTGTGGGGTGTGCAGGAAGCAGCCGATCAATGATTCTTTCTCATCATTGATATTTCTATCTCTCTCTTCCTCTCCCTTCCTCCCTGAAATCAATAAAAATATATTTTTTAAAACATAAGCAGAAATCTACCGTGTGATTCTCAATTTCAATCCTAGTATATTCTCAAGAGAAATAACAATGTGTCCATACAGTCCTAGCCAGTTTGGCTCAGTGGCTAGAGCACTGGCCTGTGGACTCAAGGGTCCTGGGTTCAATTCTGGTCAGGGGCACGTGCCCAGGTTGTGGGCTCGATCCCCAGTAGGGGGCATGCAGGAGGCAGACAATCAATGATTCTCTTCCATCATTGATGTTTCTATCTTTCTCTCCCTCTCCCTTCCTCTCTGAAATCAATAAAAATATATTTAAAAAAAAAAACAAAACAATGTGTCCATACAAAGACTTGTACAGGAATGTTCATAATAGCTGACAGTAGCCAAGAAGTGGAAATGACCCGATACCCATAGACTCATGAAAGGATAAGAAATCAATGTTGTACATCTGTTTGGAATACTATTTCTCTCTCATCGATGTTTCTAACTCTCTATCTCTCTCCCTTCCTCTCTGTAAAAAATCAATAAAATATATTAAAAAACAAAACAAAACAAAACAATGTGTCCATACAAAGACTTGTACAGGAATGTTCATAATAGCTGACAGTAGCCAAGAAGTGGAAATGACCCGATACCCATAGACTCATGAAAGGATAAGAAATCAATGTTGTACATCTGTTTGGAATACTATTTGCCACTAAAAAGGAATGCAGTTGTGATCCAGGCTAAAACTGGGCGAACCGCAAAAACATTATGTGGGTGAAAGAAGCCAGATAAAATTTCCGGAAGAGGCAAATCCATACAGAAGGCAAGTCAGGTGGTTACCTGGGCCTGGAGGTGGGAAGTCAGAGTAACAGCAAATGGGAACAGGGGTGCTTTTGAGGCGAAGGAGCGTCCTGAACCTGGAGTTAGTGATGACTGCTCAACTGTACATTCACGAAAGTCATTCAACTGTACCTTTACAACAAGGGAATTTCATATGTAAGTTATATCGCAATAAAGCTGCTGCTGTGTTTTTTTAAGGAAAGCGTGTTCTCTGTTCAAAACAATTTGAAAACATTTTATATCCCACCTCTTGGAGGTTATTCGCAACATATATTAACATATTAAAGACCAAGAGACCCTATTGGTAAAGAAACCTATTTAATCTTTTAAACCAGCATAGACCAAGTTTGTGTGACCATAGGAACTTTTTAATAAATTACACCAACTAAACCCTTTCAAAATGACTATTAAGGGAAACATACTTAAGGATTGCTATCCCTTGACTTCTCCAAGCTTCAGGTCCAAGTTAATGGCATAAACTTAATTAATTCCTGAGATTTTTTTAAAAGCAAAAACAAATACAACTTATATAATTAGTGAGCTGGTAGGAACCAGCAAACTGAACAGGCTCCCCACCCACCCATGACTGCTGTTGTATGTTTGGATTTCTGCTGGGTGTCAGGCTGACAGGCTGAGATTAAACAGTAATTATATTTGAAGCTGAGTATAATTAATTACATAATTTTGAGTTGATGCAGGTTAAATCCACTAAAATTACATCCAAAAATTAGAGCAGTAAGAAGGATTACTGTCAAAAGGAAAGGAGGTGTGACTCAGGCACCTGACTCACGCATGAATCATGTGTGACGGCTGAATGACAAGTGCTCGCTGGATTCCCCACAGGCATTAGTTCGAGGTGGATGCAGCCTGTCCCCATAGACCCGATGATGGGGCTCCTGCTGGGAACACGGGAGCCCCCCAGGACCTGTCTGTCGCTTTCTACGGGGCTTGAGTGGTGAGGAAAGTTTGTTTAGCTGTTATACCCAACTGATTGCTTTTTGGAGAATTTCTTGTAACCATATTAACAAAGAACTATGACAGCCACATGACAGAATTATGAAATATATTTGCCAAGAGAATGATGCTTTTTAATGGAACTCTTTTGGGGGGAAATGGCTTCAAGCAAGGCACAGATAATGTTATTGGCCTTTTGCCTTTATTTCAAATATATGCAAATAATAATGATATTCATGAGACCAAAGGACATCAGCCAGAATTTCAGGAATATTAGTCTCATATTTGGGAAGTGAATAAAAAACTTTTGATGGAATTATTTTGGATGCATGCAGGGTAAAAGCAAAATGAACACTTTTAAACACACATTTTTAAATAAATTTTGTATTAGTCTATTATTAACTACTGTAACTAGAATAATATTTTAAACAAAAGTGTGTATTGAACAGGAAAACCAAAATCACCCAAGATCAAACTTGTTTAGGCAAAAGAAACCCTTCTGGTAAAGGGGAGAAGAGAGTAGAGCTTTCTGGGAATCCCTCAAATCCGCATTTGGGTTCCAAGCACAATGGAAACTGCCGCTTAGTAACCTGCTCAGGACAGAAGAGCAAGCCAAACGCCTACAGGCGTGCAACCCAGACCTTGCGGAGCCCCAAACACGCACCCGTCCCCCCAAGTAATGTGAGTTTTGTTTATCATCTACCTTTTGTTTATACCAACACTTGCCTGTAAAGTTTATGGTTCAACTACATCTATTTTGCAAATTCCACTTCCCCTTCTTACTGGCTTTCCTATGCGAGTTTTAAGGTTCCCCCTCAAAACCAGGCTTGCCTCTGATGGCATCACATTGTACATTCTTCGTTATCTCTTCACGTAGACTGGATCTTGTTTTCTCAAAAAACAGCTCTGCAATTCTGGACGTGCACTTTGCTGTTTTCTAAATTCAAAAGAAAAATACTACTCACTCCTCATAAACAGAATGCCTTGGTTAACTGCAGGCTGTGTGCGCGTGCGGATATGGAGGAGTTCCATGGAGAAGCCAAGCAAAGACTCTTCCTTCTGAGGAAAAGTAGGAAAGGGGACGGAGTTCACTGGCAAGGGGACCGTGTCCCCTGATGGAAGGCACCTGTGTGCCCGTGGTCTGGGGAATAGGACCAGACTTCTTCCATATTTACTAGTAGCTGTAGCTCAAAATGATCCCTACTCTCTCCTGCTGGATCCAAGCATTGTTAAGTATTTAACAATTGTTTTAAAAAGGTTTTTATGTCAATAACATAAGCACCTATGTGGGGTGTAAAGAAGAATGAGAGAAGAAACAATAATCCCCCGTTATTCTGTCACGCTAGTGCAACCTGTGTCAGCCCGTGATTGTGTTCCCTTCCTTCTATGAGCTCCCTCCCACAGCTGTAATCAGTCTCCTTGCCACACAGGACGGGCCTGTCGCAGATCAGATCCCCACTTGCTCCCTGGTCCTCATAACCATAATGTGTAAGCTCTGCACCATGCAATGCACCTAACAGTCTTTAACCCTTTGACATTTTAAAGATAACAACACCGAGATGAGCATCTTTCTGCATAGACTATCAATATTTTGGGTTTAATAATTATATTTACGGAATCTCAGCCCCCAGACGCAGGCAGTAGGGCAGAGTGGAGTTTCCGGAGGTCATCCACAGGACAATGGATGATAACCACCTCCTTTTAGAAACTGGCCCTGATTTTAAAACCTCAAAAGTGTGTTTAGGAATCAGATTTGTAGTTTGCTTAAATCAGCGACCACTAGAGATTACAGGCAAAAGAGGAAAAACACTAAAGGGAAGAGCAGAGGCTGTCGGTGTCTGCTTCTTCCAACTTCATCAGCGAGGGTGTCGCCTGCCGGGAGGTGGCAGCGCTCGGGGCTGCCCGCGTGGCTGTCGGAGGGAAGGCCCTCGTTAGCCAAGTCAGGCTCCTGCGGACTCTCAGCAGCCATTTTCAAAGACAGAAATAGGTAGCTTGACTTAAGTGGGAACAAAAAAATTAGAATCTAATGGCTTTTATTTCTTAATAAAAGTACATTCTATCTTCATTAAAGAACCAGGCAGAGCTGCCCGGGTCATGTGCTGAGCTTTCTCATAGATGGAAATGCTTGATAAGCCCCGCGTTCTTCACTGCTTCCTCCCAAATAATGTATCTCATTGTCAATAGAACAGTGCACTGTTCTGCTCGCAGAAGAACTTGGCAGTTCACAAATAATGGGGGAAAGTATGCAAATCTTTGCCAGCCTCCCAGTCCTAAGGTTAATTTAACTGTCACAAGTAATTTCCCAGGAAAGAAAGCCTGTGGGCCAGGCAGTTAACTTGTCTGCATTGTACACTCACTCCTGTGTGGTGTTTTCATCATGATGGGGGCTTAGCGTGTCAAAGCGCTGACAAGGTCCGCAGCCACGTTCTGTTCCTGCCTACGGCTCAGTGACTTGGGGCAGATCCCGCCGCATCCCGCCGCGTCCCACAGCGAGTCACAGGCTCTTCACAGATCACAAAACACCAGCTTTTGAGAATCGAGTTCCCATACCTGTAACAGGATTGTAACACATCAGGGAGATTTTACGAGTGTGCCACAGTCATTCTGTAATCACTTAACATATTTTTCTCTGCCTTTTCAAAAAACAAACGAAAAACAAACCCAGTTTGTTTCTGTTTGAAAGTTAATGGGCTCTTGATTTTCAGGGACTTTTGCCCTAGTTTGGGGTTATCCTGCCGGTTCTAAGCCTCCTTCCTTTGGACCATGTTGCCTCTCATGCGCCTGGAATAAGAACGGGAAACGGAAGGGAGGGCTCCGGGGCTGAGCCTGCCTGCGTTTCCACGGCAGGTGAGCCAATGCGGGCCCTTCGGTATAACGAGCGACCGCCCCATACTGAGTGGCTTATTTTGCTCATGGATCTGTAATTCAGACAGGACTCAACAGGGACAGCCTTTTTCTTCTTCCTGCGGCATCAGCAGGTGACGGCAGCTAGGGGCTGGAGCCATCATCCAAAGACTCACTCGCATGCCTACCCTTGATGGGGCTGAGAGCTGGGACTTCAGCTGGAACACCTGCATGAGGCGGCCCCTGGGCCTGTGTGGCTTCCTCGCACAGTGGCTGGGTTGCAAGAGCAAGTGTCCAGGGGCACAAAGCAGAAGTCCATAGATTTTAAGACCTGCCTTTGGAAGTCGTGTGGCCTCACTTGCACCTGTGCTGAATGGATGGAGCAGTCACAGAGGTCTGCCCAGGTTCAAGAGGAGGGGACATAGGCCACACTACCTGATGGGAGGAGTGTCACCTTCCCCTTGAACGGGATATAGTGTGATGACCATTTGGAAAATAAAATCTTCCACAGTTGCTAAACTGTTCAGATGGAAATATTCATTCAAAAGAGGATCTGCCCAGCCGGCGTGGCTCAGTGTTGAGGGCTCAATCCCAGTAGAGGGTGTGCAGGAGGCAGCTGATCAGTGATTCTCTCTCATCATTGATGTTTCTCTCTCTCTCTCTCCCTCCCCCTTCCTCTGTGGATCAGTGATTCTCTCTCATCATTGATGTTTCTCTCTCTCTCTCTCCCTCCCCCTTCCTCTGTGAAATCAATAAAAATATATTTTAAAAAAATAAATAAAAATGGAAAAAAGAGGACCTGCTTTCCTGATATGACCATTGCTGTGTAAGTTCCATAATCTAAACATTGGCAGGACCTGAGCACTCTGCCGGGGCGAGGCTTCTGAAGGATGTGGCATCAGCCTTTCCTTTGAGGGGTGTGTCATCTACTGGGAGAGACCCTGAAGCAGAGGTCCTCAAACTTTTTAAACAGGGGGCCAGTTCACTGTCCCTCAGACATTCCACACATGCGCACTGCGGGCCCGGGACGAGTTGGCTGCTAAGCAGGACAGGCAGCGGCGGCAAAAACACCCGGCGGGCCGGATAAATGTTTTCGGCGGGCCGCATATGGCCCACGGGGCTGTAGTTTGAGGACCCCTGCCCTGAAGGAATAATTACAGTTACATGTGAGAACGCAACCGTGCAGATAAGTATCAAGTGAAAAGAAAACTGCATCTCGCTCCACCTGGTGAAGTGGCCAGTGCACAGAGCCCGGGGCGAGCTCCGGAAAGTGTGGTCATAAAAGGCAGGGGAAGAGTCATTGGTAGTGTGGGAGCAGGGAGCCCAGCAGCTGGGTTTCTGATGAGGAACCAGCTTCAAGGCAATCGGCAATCAGCCGTCTTGTCCTGGGAGGATCCTGGTTGCATCTCGAAGTTAGCCTCCCACGTGATACATCTGAACAAACCATACCGGGCTGATGACTTTATGCTGAAAATCATGGATTAGTGCCTACCGGAAGTGTCATCAATGTGGTCATTGCAGATACCTGACATTTCCACAGGATACTTTGTGTTGGTCTCCAAACCATTATTTACCGATAAATATGCACTGAGTAGTGACTAAATAGCCACTTGTCATTGTCCTCACATAGCATGGTCTCCAGGAGTAGCCAGCGTTACCTGATGGCTCCTGAAACAAACAAGGCATGTCTGTGTGCACCAAAGGTGTTTTTGGATAAAAAAATACGTTCAAATCCTTTTTCATGTGTGCATTTTTAACACAAGAGAGAGCATTTTATGCATGTAGCTCTGAGAGTTTTTACTTACAGATGGATGGTGGCTATTTCCCATGTCAGTTCTGTAGCTCCCTATTTCATCACTTACACATACAGGGTGTCCTAGGATGTGTGTGCGTGACCTGACCATTCCCTCCTTGTGGATGTGACAGTGTTTCCCTGTCACTCACAGTGGCATCTCTGGTGATGGACTGTGGACTGGCTCGTCTTTTTTTTTCTTTTTTCCCAAAATGTCATTTTGTAAGTAGTATGAAAACATGTTGGTTTTTAAAAGGACACCAATGCGCCTGACCAGTGAGGTGCAGTTCGTTGAGCATTGTCCCGTGCCCCGAGAACTCACCTGTTAGATTCCTCATCAGGACACATGCCTGGTTTGTGGGCTTGATCCCCAAGAGCGGGTGTGCAGGAGGCCACTGATAGATGTCTCTCCCTCTCCCTTCCTCTCTTTCAAATCAATAAAAACATATAGTTTTTTTAAAAAAAATAGAAATACAACAATGAATCAAATGCCTAAGATAGCCAGAGACCGGTTACTTATTATATAAATCCATGGTTCATTCTCATGGTGTTTTAATTCTTCCCATTTTGTTTCAAAATATTTGTTTTCTGAGGGGAGCCTTCCAGAAAAAAAGTCTTCTGAATGGCCTATTCTTATTAAAAAATAATAATATTACCAAAACTGTACTAACATAGTGTAATATCATGATTGTCCTATTCTTCATTCCACTTTTACTCCAACTAAGCAAATAGGAGTGAGGGAAACATTTTGGGTAAACAGTTGGGATGGAACAGGTTGGAAATAGTATCCTCATTAGGATAACGTGTAAAGAAATACTTTCTTGTACAAGGATTGACCTGCTGGAGAGCTTAGATTCTTTTCTTGTTGAAAAGGCCCCCTTGTTAGAAGTAGGGACAGAGGTCACTCTTGGTGGAGAGAGTCCCTGGTAGGGATCCCTAGCCCGGCAGAGATCTGGGGTAAGAGCGGTACAAGCCACACACAGATGTGCTCACTGGTGAGAACGTCAGCTCTGCACTTTGGTTTCCTGTCCTCTACTGTGTGCATGTTATTCTTTAATCGCACGTTAATGTAAGGCCATGGTGTGAAAGATGAGGTCATTTTGGCAGTCCCAAAGAAATCAATGAAATAAAGGGCTGAGGAGGGAGACTTGTAACATGAGGAGTACTTTCAGGGCAAAATGCGAGCTACACATCATGCAAGAAAATGAGTCTCAGGAAGATTTCAGAGCCAAGATCCTTGAGGAGGGATGCTGTAGGCAGTTAGTAGACATGAGCAGAGCAAGGACGATGGGCCAGGGGCAGAAGGCACCAGGATGGAAAGCCCCAGGTGCCCAGCAGCGGACAATCAATTGTAGGGGGACCTCGCCCCCAGGGTGGCTTTTCCTCCCTGAGTGTATGCTGGTCGTGTGGTTTGGACCCCTTGACCTTCCCTCCCTAGAGAAGACATCTAGGCCTCAGTTGTAGTTCAGCTCCAGGCCCAGAGAAGCAACTAAACCAGCCATGGCCGACATCAGGACCCGCTGCATTGAAGGCCGGCCAATCAATCAGTGGAGACCACAACCCTGAATGGATGCACCCGGAAAGTTACCAGATATTCTAACGATCTTTCCCGGGGATCTCCCCAAACCCTTAGGATGGGGAACCCCGTGCGCTCTCCCCCACCTGCAGGCACGTGACCATCAGCTTCCTCACTCCCAAGCTCCAAGGGCTCTTCCTCTACCTCCATAACTTGTTTCCTTAAGATATTTCTCGTAGGAATTACTTCTTCCTCTGTAATTTACCCAATAAATGTTCTCTTAAAAAAAAAAAAAGAGGAAAGGTACCTAATGACACAGTTCCCACCATGTCAAACAATACGTTTACTTTTCATAATAAATGTAATACTATTTCAGGCTTTGACTATTATTCCTTTGTTTTATCCAGAAAGTGGTCACCATGTTAGTCACTTTTCCAGGTGGGTCCCTCCACCTGTGTACTTGACCCCCCATTCCCACCCCCAAATCCATCAACACTTCCTGCATCAGTTAATCATGCACTGTCTTTGCCTCTCCATCTTTCCCTCAACCTGTAAAAAGTTTTCAGATCTCTTCCTATTCCAGGAAACCTCTCTCCACACCGGGCCCCTTCCCTAACCTTTGCCCTCACCGGGTCATTTTCTCCCCTGCTTGCAGTCTTCATTTCCTCTGTTTTTAACTATTCCTCAACTCTGTGCAGCACCAAAGTGGTTATGTTGGTCTGATGCATTATTATATGTATTGTAATTACTCCTGTGCCGCCCACCCCGACTATCAGGCTAGCAGCAGCGAAGGGACTGCTTACTCATCTTTATGGCAGCGGAGCCCAGTGTAATGCCTTCCTTTCAGAAAGCTGCATTCATTGTTAGCACCAGGAAACTCTGAGTAAACGACTCCCCCAGCGCTGGGTGCTGTGACGTAAGAGCACATCCCACCTCCTTCCTCACTTGACTGCCCCTCCCATGGGGGGTTGGATGTCTCTGACTCAAGTTCCCTTAGAGCCGCTGGTGCTATAAGATCCAGAATCTCTCCTGCCATCAGTGCATTCCCAATAACTGGCCAGGCACCCAGCTCATGGCAGGGTTTCATGGCTATTCCTCCGATAAATGAAGGAATAAATGAATGAATGAAAAAGGAGTGTGGAAGTGAGTATGACATCGATTGGCAACGTTCCTGGGGCTGGTAAAGAGAGAAGACATTTCTTGTTTTTGTCCATTCGGTACCCTAGACTAGAGCAGTGTTCTTCAAACTACTCCATAAGCACATTGTGAGGTCAACTTTGTGAGCCACAATTGACATTTTAAAGTGAAATGGACTAGGATAGAACAGAACAGGTAGAGGAATAGAATACAGTGGAAGGGGGTGGAGTGGAATGAAATGGGGAAAAAATAGTTGTAAAGAAAAGCAACATTTCACAAAACTATTTCTCAATTAGGTGTGTACACACACACACACACACACACACACACACACACACACACACATTTAAATACCTGTTTTTTGGAGTGTTAGTAGGTAGATAGCCACGAGAGAAATTCGGTTATTGTAATGATCAGCAAAGTGTGAGCTGATTATTTCTTTATTATTTTTGTAACCTTTTGTGGTTTTTTTGCAGCACAAAGTCTTCTACACAAATTAATCTTCAACTCAGAGGCACAGTTCACTCGAACTGTCTGGAAACTTTTTGAAATAGGAGATGGATAAATCAACTCTCTGTAGAGAATATATTAATGTACCAATGTTTCAAAAACACTCTGTACAGGGCTCAGTGTGGAAATAGCATGTGCTACTTTTTGTCTTTGTAAAAATAAATTTTGGTATATTTCAGACATTTAATACAGTTTAGGAATATTTTTACTTGACTCAATTCTCAAACTGTTCTCAGGATTGGGTCTGCCTTAACATTTTCCAAATTCACTAGCAGTTTCTTAATGAACTCTCATTTTTTTTGTCAGACTAGAGGCCTGGTGCACGAAATTCGTGCACCGGTAGGGTCCCTAGGCCTGGCTGGTGATCAGAGCCAGCCTGGGCCCTTCTTCGTTCCGTGCCACCCCTGGTGGTCAGTGCATGTCATAGCAAGAGAGTGAACTCCCGGTCAAATTCCCAAGGGGACAATTTGCATATTAGGCTTTAATATATATAGATTCTTTAATAGATCTCATTTCCTAGCCATCCTTCCCATCAGATTGGGCTGGTGACCTCCCCTGTGATCTGGTCACTTCGATTCTCTTTGACCACGTTACACTGGAGGTGAAAGTTACAGTGTAGCACCCGGTACTGGAGCTTGCTCTGGACGTGCATGTGTGCACACGGCTACTCCCAGAGCCACAGCCACAGATGAGGGTGACGTGGTGGCTCCCATCATCACCGTGGTCGGGCAGAGCCAGGTGGACTAAGAATGGGAGGAAGGATGGCATCAGAGGTTTTGATTTATTTTGTGTAAATGACCAAACAGAAGAGAGGGCATTCCCAGTAGGGTACCCCGCTCCCAGGCTGTACCCCACAGTCACCTGCTCTCTGAACTGCTGACTGGGATGCAGGGTGAGCTGCACCGATGTGGGAGGCTCAGCCGCCACATGCTGATATTCTGTCTATTAAAATATTCTCTTCATATTTCCTCCATCCAGCTGGCGCTCAGGAGGAGAGGACGCCAGCCCGAAGCAGTCCAGCTGGGAACCGGACCCGACGCTCACCGGTCTGCAGAGAGCAGCTATGGCAGGCGGCAGGGAAGGCGGCAGGGAAGATGGAGCAGAGACCTCAGGTGGGTGAGACATGTCGTTAGAGCTGTGTGCATACAGGCCAAGGGTGGACAGAGAGAGAATGCCAGCACTGGGGGCAGGGGGTGAGCCCACAGCTCCGAGGCCCTTTTCTCTCCTAGAACAGTTTCTAGAAGTTCTTCCAAAGCACACAAACAAGCAAAAGGTGTCCCAACTCCTTGGTGCTGCTGGGGGTCAGAGTCCCTGTTAAAGGCTCTCGGACAGCCACTGGTCCCGGGGGACGCATGCCCCCCAGGCAGACAGGGACAGCAGTCTGGGCCGCTCCCTCTCTCCTGGGCTTTAGGGGACCCATGCGGGAACCAGGGCAGACTCTATAGCTTCGTGACGAAAGCCACGTACACATACTTCAGGAGGGAGGGAGCCGTTGTTTACTGGGCACAGCACTGCAGATTTGCCAGGTGAAAAAGTTCTGGAGGTCTACTTCACAGCAACGAGAATATGCTAAAAGCCAGTGGCCCAGGGTTAGGATGTTTCAGACGGGAGAGTTCATGTCTTTTTTTTACCTCAGTAAAACAATATGTCATTGTGCATGCTTTTAAATACTCTGTAAGTAGGAAAATTAGATCAGCTATCTTCTCTTTACTCTTCAACAGTCCTCGATTCAACAAGGGATTACAAATCAAACCAGGTGCCTCCAAGTTCTGTGCCGTGTGGCTGTCACCCCCGTAGTAATGACGGCTGTAAGACCAGCACACAGCTCTCGTGGTCCTGGCCGCGCTGCCCGGGTGCAAAGTGCTCCGAGTCACTCCCCGGCACAGTGGGAGCCGGATGCCCCGTGGGTAGTGGGCAGTTCTGGTGCGCGCCTCCCCAGCGCTGCCCAGGGAGGGCTGGGCAGAGAAGGACGTGTAGACTACATAAAGCGAGGCGCCACAGTCAGCGAGCCCTGGTCGGCCTCTTGCCACTCAGCATGGAGTAGAGAGATTACTGTAAACGGGAAACTCCCCAGTGCTCTGGGTCCAGAGCGCCATGACACTTGGGAAGTTCATTGTCTCAGGTGGCCTAATGATGGTACATGTAGAGAACACCCCAAGAAAGCCAGACGGCCCGATCTCTGCCTCTGCCATTTTATAACATATGCAGAGCAGTGCTTGGCATGTAGTCGATATCCAATACATACCTGTCAACTAAATGAATAGTAAGGGCTCAGTAAATGTTAGTTGACAATGTTTTAGATTTCTGAAAGAAAAAAAAGAGGTTTCCATGGAAAATGTGAGAAAACTGACAAAATTGGAACAAATCGTAGCTTAAGATATTACACATGAGGAAACTGTTGCAAAAAATGTGGACTCAATAAGAAAGACGGTGAAACCCGTGAAAGGTCATACATGGGGATGCGGGAGGCCCCTGGGTGCTCGGGGTGGGGGGCATGGGCTAGCTGGTGGCTGTTCTTGCACGAAGGCAGCAGCCTCAGGGTCTCAGGCTTCCTGTTCCTCTTAGTGCCTCAACTTGCTCAGGACGCACTAACACACTTCCTGAGGGCCAGGGCCGGCCTGCCCTGAAGATGTGAAAGCACATGAATCCAGGCTTGTCACTGAGGGTCTCTCAGAGGGGTGTGCTGACGACAGCGAAGTCGCATCATGTGATCAGCAACACAGCACAGCAGGACAAAGCGTGGTGTGGCTGGCCACACAGAGGAGAGTGTGAGGGGCAGAAGGCGGGGTAAGGGCTTCCCAGAGAAATATTTTAAATGAGAGTGGGCATCTGTCAGGCAGATAACTAAATAGCAGAAAAGAAAGATAAATGAAAGGGAAAAGAAAAAATATTACTTTTAAAATAAAATAGTAATCTATATATATAAAAGCCTAAGCGACCAACTGACCAGTTGTCATGACATGCACTCACCACCAAAGGGCAGACGCTCAACGCAGGAGCTGCCCCCTGGTGGTCAGTGCGCTCCCACAGCCAACCTCCCGCAGCCGGCCAACCCCAATTGGAACTGGGCAAGACGACCCCAATTGGCCCTGATCGCTGGCCAGGCCGAGGGACCCCACCCGTGCATGAATTCGTGCACCGGGCCTCTAGTAATGTTAATAATGATAATAATAATAATTAGGACCTGTCATGCACTGGGCACTGTAACAGGCACTTGAAATGCATTATAAACGATGATGCCCAGAGTCACTGTGCCCAGCCATGGTGAACCCCACCGTGTCCTTCAATATCACCATGGATGGCGAGCCCTTAGGCCACATCTCCTTCGAGCTGTTTGCAGACAAAGTTCCAAAGACAGCAGAACACTCCGTGCTCTCAGCACTGGAGAGAAAGGATCTGGTTACAAAGGTTCCTGCTTCCACAGAACATTCTGATTTATGTGCCAGGTGGTGACTTCACACCCATGATGGCACAGGCGGCAAGTCTGTGCATCTATGGGGAGAAATTTGAGGATGAGAATTCCATCCTGAAACATACAGGTCCTGGCATCTTGTCCATGGCAAATGCTGCACCCAGCACAAGGCTCTCCCCTGCACCGCCAAGCCGGAGTGGGTGGGCGGTAAGCATGTGGTCTTCGCCAGGGGAAAGAAGGCCTGGATATTGTGGCAGCCATGGAGCTGGGTCCAGGAATGGCAAGACCAGCTGAAGATCACACTGCTGACTGTGGACAACTCTAAGAAATTGGACTTGCGTTTTATCTGAACCGACAGACCATTCCTTCTGTCGCTCAGGAGCGCACCCCTGTACCCCACCTGCTTGGAATGTTCTGTCACCTTTGTGCTCTTGCCGCAGTTCATGGGGTTCGTATTTTCCTCACCCCTTCCCAGTCCAGCTGGATTGCAGAGTTAAATTGATGATTATGAAATAAAAACTAAGCAACAGAAAAAAGAAATGCATCATACATTACACCATGCGGTGTCTCATTGACTTGTGTGTGTGCATGCACATGCGCATGCGTGTCTTTGGAACATCATTGTTGGCAGAAGGGGGTCCTGATAGAAAAGAGGGATGGCAAGCCGGGAAGCACGTTCCCAGGCCCATTCCGGTCCCCTTACCTGGAGCCTCACCACCGCTGCCTCCAGGACCAGATCTCCTCTGCCCACCACTTCCTGTCTTCAGTGTCTGCCCCTCCTTACTCACTGCATCGGAGATTCAGGTCTGAAAGACAGGGCGTCCCAGCCCAGGGATAGCAGTGTACAGGGACCAAGGGTAGAAAAATGACAGTGACTCTCGCTTTCAGTCATGTGGAAACAGAATCAAGACAGCATCCGTCATTGTTTGACTCCAGGACTGTGAGTGCTCTGCCCACCAATATACATATTCTGCAAAAATACAGTCACATGCACTGACAAGTTTCAGGAGTCTGCAGACATCAATTACTTGTCTACACCATGACCAGCTGGAGAAGAAGGGTACACACACCGATGACCTTCTCCAGCTTCCTAGGGTGGCCCCACAAGCCTGAGGCTGGCACAGGGCTCCGCAGTCTGCGCTTACTCCTCCCCCTCCTCCACAGCATTCACTTGGCCACTAGTCACACCCGTGGTTGGTGGTAGTCTCTGTGCTTTACCTGCTAACTAACCCCACATGCTGCTCACGCCGTCACCGAGGAGTAAAGTAGAAGCTCACGTGGCTTCACCTGGAATTCTGCAGACACCTGGTGGGGCTCGTTAGAAATAGAACTTTAAAAAAAGACTCTCAACGGGTCAGTGTGTGATGCAGATATTGCGTGTGGCCTGGTGACACGAAAGGATAGTCGTCCCTCGGTACCCGTGGGGGAGTGGTTCCGGGCCCCGTCTGTACCGGCATCCACAGGTGCTCAAGTCCCTCATAGAAAATGGGCAGTACTGGCTGCAACCTACGCATCCTTCCGTGTACTTCCCATCAGCTCTAGGTAGCGGACAATACCCAATACAGTGTCATCAGTGCCGTGTAAATAGTGGTTATGCTGTGTTGTTTGGGGAATAATGACAAGAAAAATGTCTGCGCATGGTCAGTATGGGCACAGCCATGCTGCCTAGCTACCTAGTGCAGGTCAGCAACAGCGTAACATTTTTTCTGAGTATTTTCCATCCGTGGCTATGGAAACTACGTACTGGACTGTATACTACAAGCTCAGCGCAGCCATCTGTCTCAGCGCGTGGGAGTCCCTGAGGGCCTGTTACAGCACAGACTGGGCCCCCCGCCCCCTCTTGCCCCTTGTCCCAGTGCACCCAGTGGATTCTGGGTGGGGCCCAGAATCTTGTATATCTTGTATGTAGAACAAGTTTCGGGTGATGGTGCACTCTTTGAAAACCACTGGCTTATGGCAATGACATTTAGTTGGCCTTGGTGACGCACTGGGCTGAGGCTTCTGCAGCGTGCCCGCCCGCCCGCCTGGGTGCTGAGTGGCGTGGAGGCTCTGTGTTCAGCACCACTGCCCCACCACTACCCACCCCAAGAAGTCGTACATGAGTCTTACCCTTTGCGACATGGATGGACCTAGAGGGTATTATACTCAGTGAAATAAGTCAGACAGAGGAAGACAAATACCATGTATTTCACTCACAGGTGGAATCTAAAGAACAAAATAAATGAGCAAGCAAAACAGACTCGTAGACACAGAGAACAGACTGGCGGTTGCCAGATGGGAGGGTTGTTGGGGGTCTGGGCGGAAAAAGTGAAGGGATAAGATGTGCAAATTGGCGGTTACAGAATAGTCACAGGGATGTGAAGTACAGCATAGGGAACACAGTCAATAATATTGTAGTAACTACGTAGGGGGCCAGGTGAGTACCTGAATTATCAGGGATCATTTTGTAAATTATATAAATTTCTAACCACTAGGTTGTACACCTGAAACTGATATAAAATAATAATGTCAACTGTAGTTGAAAAAAATCGTACTTGGAGCCTAGAGCACTGAGGCCGAGCCATGGGAGGGATAGAAAACCACAGAAACAAACTCTTAATCCCAGAATATGAGAGGCACCCCAGGCAAGTTCCAGGTGAGCCCCTGGTTTAGGGGCTCTGAGAGGGGCTGGAGGCACAGACTTGGGTATGAATTCCACTCTGCACTTTGATGTGCATTTGGAAAATTTGCTTAACTCCTCAGCCTGGGTTCTTTATTTGTGATTAGTGGACAGCGAGGTTTTATTCTCACAGTGTGTACAACGCTGTGGTCAGTATCTGTACGCACACCCTTGCATTAACCTAGGACTACTTAGAAGTGATCACTGGATGCAACATCGCTTGGTCAAAGGCATGAACTTGACTGCCTTCCTGGCAGTCTCCAGCACTTCCTGCATATTGACAGTGTGTGGGAGGGCTTGCTTCCCAGCATTCCTGATATCATTGCCACTTGTATTTCTTCTTTTGTAAATTGCCAGTTCATGGCCCATACCCATTTTCTATTAGTCTATTTGGATTTTCCTTACTGTTTTGTAAGAATTCTTTATACACAGAGTAGTACATTTTTATTTGCCATAATTTGTAATTTTTTCTTTTATGATGGCTTTTCATATATTTAGAAGCTTTAAGGTTTATGTGGACTGAATGATTTCTGATGCTCTTTGAAATTATTCATGGCATGCATTCCTGGTGATTTGGGAGACATGCATTTATGTGTACACAGAATTTCTTTGAACCCCTTCCATGCAGGGCTAGATGTGGAGATATTAGAAAGATATACAGAGTATACAAAAGCCAGAAATGAAGTCACATATACTTATAGAATTACATTTTAATGTTTAGAGACATATGTATAAATCAAAACAATTCTTAATCCTATCTAATAAAAGAGTAGTATGCAAATTAACCATCACTCCCTCACTCTGTCACTCCCTCACTCCATCACAAAAATGGCGGTTGCCACGGAGCTGGAGTGAGCAGGAGGCTTAGGTTGCCCCCAGCGATGGAGGAAGCCAAGCTTCCTGCCTGCCCTGCCGGCCCTGGGCTCTGCTTAAGGCTACAAAGTTTCAATTATAAAAGATAAATAAATCCCAGATACCTGCTTCCAGCCTGCAGGCATGGCCAGCTTGAAAACAGCCCTCAGCCCCTCACTCAAGCTGGCCAGGCACCCCAGTAGGGCCCCCCACCCTGAAGGGGGTGTGACCAGCCTGCAAACATCCATCAGTCCCTCACCCAGGCTGCCCAGGCACCCCAGCGAGACCCCCACCCTGATCTGGGA
Source organism: Myotis lucifugus (assembly GCF_000147115.1). NCBI lineage: Eukaryota > Metazoa > Chordata > Mammalia > Chiroptera > Vespertilionidae > Myotis > Myotis lucifugus. The sequence continues at coordinate 80,152 of NW_005871075.1, forward strand.
CACCCTTCAGGGCAAACCAGCCGGCCCCCACCCATGCACCAGGCCTCTATCCTATATGATAAAAGGGTAATATGCAAATTGACCCTAATAGCAGAACGACTGGGAATGACTGGTCACTATGACACACACTGACCACCAGGGGGCAGATGCTCAATGCAGGAGATGCCCCCTGGTGGTCAGTGTGCTCCCACAGGGGCAGCTCTGCTCAGTCACAAGCCAGGCTGATGGCTGCCAGCACAGTGGTGGTGGCGGGAGCCTCTCCCACCTCCTCAGCAGCACTAAGGATGTCGACTGCAGCTTAGGCCTGCTCCCCGCTGGCAAGTGGACAGCCCCCGAGGGCTCCTGGGCTGCCAGAGGGATGTCTGACTGCCAGCTTAGGCCTGATCCCCCGGGGAGCGGGCCTAAGCCAGCAGGTGGACATCCCCTGAGGGGTCCCAGACTTCGAGAGGGCATGGCTGGGCTGAGGGAACCCCGCCCCCCCAGTGCACAAATTTTTGTGCACCAGGCCTCTAGTTTTTTAATATTTTCCAATTTTGAGTATGCTTTTACATACATGTATCTAGCATTTTGGTGTTAAAGTATTTAAATAAGTCATTTACTGAGATAAATGATGTAACATGCTTTCATAATACATCAACAAAATATTCCACGCTTATACCTATTCAAGCTACAGCAACATAAATGTGCAGGAAGCCTAAGAAATGTATGAATACTTTTTCTAAGACCAGAAAGGATGCTTATGTTTAGGAAAAAATAATATTAACTACAATTGTGATAAATTGTAGCTACATGAGTCTAAAGAAAATTAGACTCATGTAGCTCTATGTCTATCATCTTCTTTACTCCTTTTTCTCTCCTCTGGCCAAAGCAGTAGGAACTGAGTCAGTCACGTGCTGTCTGGTATATTTTTTGAATGTGATATGAATCCTTGGAAGAAGATCCAGAAAAGCACAAAAGAGCAGCCTCGGTGAACCAGCCCATTGCCCGCCTGTAGCAGTGCCCCTGCCCCAGGCCTGGCCATCTGCTCAGGAAGGCGGGGACTGAAGGTTAGGAAGGAAAGCTTCAGAGAAGACTGGGTGGGAGGGGCCAAGGCTTCCGAACCCGCTCAGACCTGTTACTTAATTCCATTCTGCCTAAAGCAAGGGATTCTACAAACACAGATGACATTTAACGACTAGTGTTTTGTTTGGGCACTTGAAAATGGAGCAGTAAAAACTAATTTTTATCTTGCTCCTTTTTCTTTGTAAGACATGGATTTCTTTCCCTCACCTGGATTCCATAAAGCAAGAGGGGTACATTTTCCTTATCCTCGGGGTAAAGAACCTGGTGTAACCAAGAAAAGCAGCAAGATATGAAAGACTATCAGCTGTCCTTTCCACCCGACAGGCTGGCTGATAGAGGACGGATGAGATAGCGAGGAATCACTTCCTGACTCTCTGGATCGTTACATTTGTAAGTAGCACAATACCAAGAAGAAGAAAAAAGAGTGGAGAGGAATTTAGGGAAATATTAAAATGCACCAGTCCTATCTCCATACTTTAAAACAATCCAGCTTTGTTCCAAGTTAGAGGCAGGTGGGTGCTCATGGGAGGCAGGCAGACAGGATGTGCTGATTATATCCACACAGAATGTAGCAGAATGCATTTCTAAATTATATACAGAAATTAGCATGCCCTCTGACACCTACTCCACCACCTGGAGTCCCTCCCACAACACACAAAGGGGCCCAGGGAAGGACTCTGATTGGCCCTGCTTGAGAAGCATACCCACCAATCACTGGCCCAGGAGATGAGTGGCTATGATTGGCCAGATCCTGAGGGATGTGAAGGAAGTATTCTGGGGAAATAAACACAGGGGTTACCCCAATGCACTGCAGAAAGACCGAAGCAGAGCTGGGGTGATTTTTTTCACAGGAAAAAATTTTAATTTAAATGTAATACACACAGAAAAGTGCATAAATTTCAAGTATAGAGTTTCAGGAATATTTGTAAAGTGAAAACACCCATAAAACTATCATCAAGATCAAGAAATGAAACATACCATTTGAATTTGTTTTAAGTTCACTTACGTCTTGACTGGCTCCATTGGAACCTCTCTTGGGGCAGTTTTCTCTATAGCAGGGGTGGGCAAACTTTTTGACTCGAGGGCCACAATGGGTTCTTAAACTGGACCGGAGGGCCGGAACAAAAGCATGGATGGAGTGTTTGTGTGAACTAATATAAATTCAAAGTAAACATCATTACATAAAAGGGTACGGTCTTTTTTTTTTTTTTTTTTTTTTTTTAGTTTTATTCATTTCAAACGGGCCGGATCGCGGGCCGTAGTTTGCCCACGGCTGCTCTATAGGCTAACTCAATAAATAAGTTTTCTCAAAATGGGAAAATTATAATCACCTGTGCTTGTGATCAAGGAGCTAACTCAATCTTCCAATTAATAAATACAGAAATCTTTTGGTTTTCAAGAATTTTTTCTTATTCTAATAAATATTTCCATTAATAAAAGAAATTAAAAGAAAAAGGGCCCTAGTCAGTTTGGCTCAGCAGATAGAGCATTGGCCCTCGGACTGAAGGGTTCTGGGTTCGATTTCGGTCAAGGGCATGTACCTCAGTTGCAGGCTCTATCCCCAGCCCTGGTGGGGGTATGTGTGGGAGGCAACGAATCAATGTGTCTCTCTCTCTCTGTCTTCCCCCCTCCCTTCCACTCTCTCTAAAAATCAATGGAAGAAAAAGGGTGTGAAACAATACCCAGACCCTGTACGTCTTCCCTTCATTTATCAGTCACCTCGGCGCTCTCCTTTCCCATGTTCTGGGGTTTTCTTCATGTCCTATTCCCTACAGTGCTATAGAATAAGTCAATGGCTTGATAATTATTTTTTATATTTTGCTGTTTTATTTTTTAATTCAGAAATAAATTATATCAAATAATATCTATTCCTATATATTTTAGTAAAAGGGAATATGTTTTCTTTTCCAAATAAATATTTTCTAATGTAAAAAGTTCATGTCAAAATTTTGAAAATAACCAAAGAAAGTGTAAAGAAATTGAAAATCATCCATAATTCCACCACTCGGGAGTCTTCACGTGCACATGATGCTCTCTGCAGGCTTCCTTCTTCTGTGGACGTGTGCTTGTCTTCTTTCGCACAAAGTTCATACCCCTGTCAGTTAAGCATACGCCTTTTCCTCACTTACCTTTATAACCTCATGGCTTGGCATTTCCAATCAGAAAAAAACACAATGAGGAATGTGAGTGGAATGAAACCCACACGCTACTCAGTAGCATTTCAGAAGAGGGAGGCTGTGCAGCTCCACACAGAACCTCTGTGGAGCCGGAAAACATGAAGGAAGAGGGCCTGTGAGTGCCCGCCCCGAGCCCCCCCCCCCCCCCCGCCCCCAGCTGCAAACCAGAGAGCTCACTGGGTGGACGGTGAGTCTCCATTACAACAACAGCTGAGGATTCAGGGGCTCTTGGGGAGAAGCTGAAATTTTGGCCAATTCCCCATAAGCAACACGTGGAGCATCCATTGTGTGTCGCGCGTGCACAGAAAACCGCACAGCAGGCAATTTCTGAATTAAACTTCCTCTCCTGGGAAATTAATGAGACCATTGAAGAGCTCATTTAAGATGTGAGCTAATTATTTAGATGGTAATCGAGATTAATCTCTAGGAGCAGGAGCAGCTTCCACACTTCGGGCTTCTCTGCAGTTACAAACACAAGGCAGTTTCAAAGGGAACTGAATCTGTTCAAACGTGAAGTTAAATTTGAACATGAGAAATTCAGATGGCAAGACCTGTAACGAGAAGAGAATGTGACAGTAAAATTGTCCAACTTGTTGGGATTGAAATGAAGGCAAACGTGTACTAAACTTGGGTTCTCTGACATGGATTTCTTCCTAACAAATGACCAAGCAGTCTCACAAACGACCTGGAGATCAGCTTCCTTTTTAAGAGAAACATTGAAAGGAAAATAGATGCCTTTTAAAATAATTTTGGGTTGGGGAAGGTCTTTCTATACAAGACACCAAAGGCAGAAACCACACAGAAAATAAAAATGATTTGACCATGCTAAAAAAATCTATATATTTACATACAAAAATCTATACAGAAAAAGGATGACATATAAGACAGTGCTTGAAAATGTGTGCGTGTGGTATGGTATCACAGGAAAACATACCCAGACCCACTGCAGGGTTGTTTTTTTTAATATATTTTTATTGATTTCAGAGAGAGGGAGAGAGAGACAGAACCATCAATGATGAGAGAATAATTGATTGGCTGCCTCCTGCACACCCCCCACTGGGGATCGAGCCCACAACCCGGGCATGTGCCCTTGACCGGAATCAAACCCAGGACCTTTCAGTCCGCAGGCTGACACTTTATCCACTGAGCCAAACCAGCTAGGGCTGTTTGTTTTGTTTTTAATTAGTTTGTTGGGCTGAATTCATCCTAAGTTTCTGACCATGCTGCCAACCAGCTTGTAATTTCTTTTGGGTGGGATATGGGCCTTAGTAATTATATTAAAATAACCTCTCACAAGGGTTTTCTTGAACAACAAAAATTATACCTCATCGAGTGGCAAATAAATGACAGGCTGCAGCCTGGCCCGTTTGGCTCAGCGGATAGAGCGTCGGCCAGTGGACCAAAGGATCCTGGGGTCGGTTCTGGTCAAAGGCACATACCTTGGTTGCAGGCTCCTCCCCAGGCCGGGCCCTAGTCGGGGTGCATGCAGGAGGCAATCAATCGATGTGTTTCTCTCACATGGATGTTTCTCTCTGTCTTTCCCTCTCTCCTCTACTCTCTCTAAAAAAAATCAGTGGAAAAATATCCTCGGGTGACAATTAACAACAAAAATGACAGGGCTGCAGGCGCACTCTGCTCAGAGCTCTGTGGCTGTGAAGCTCACAGAGCGGCTTCACTTCCCACCCGGCCCGTGGGAGCTGCAGGTCCCCTACCTTCCTGACCCATAGTCCTTAACCTGTGCAGTGACCTACGTGCCTACCACACAATTCACGTGACCATTTATATCAGGCTCCTGGGAGAGTACTTGGCAAACAAAATCTGTCTAAATACACGGTCACTGTGGATGGTCTGTTCTCCTTGGCGTGGTTGTCAATTAAGAAAACACAGCGATACTTAAGCAGCACAAACTATTAAAAAAAGAAGCACCTATGAGGCTTGGGATATGGCTCCCAGAAGATGACAGTAAGGCCAGGCCTCCTCCTCCACTATCAAGTCAGTTCTGTCTCAGTGAGATATAAAAACCATGGGGAAACTTTCCAGAGAGAAAGAAAGAAGCGAAGTGATAAAACATGCCAGGCATTCGGGAGTGCGTTCAGGTTCTGGAGAAGTGGGAGAGCTGGGATTCTAAAATGGAAATGAAGGGGTTCGTCCTGCCTCTCAACTTTAGTTTTAGGACTTGGGTTGGAAACGTGTGACAGAAACAGCAAACTGGGTCAGAGGTATGATTTTTTGCTTTATTCCTTCGGGATTCTCTGTACCATCAAAAGAATATTTTCTGAGAAGGTCAGCATCTGACGGAAGGGAACTTAGTTGTGACGTGACATACTTCACAGCAAGACACGGCAGCTCTGAAGGGAGGCGTCGGGCTCACGGAGGAGTCGGGCGTGCGGCCCGATCAGACCTGCCCGTATTTGTGTGACTGGCACGCTAAGAGGAAAATGGCTGTACATTTTTAAATGGTGGACAATGACATGTGAACATTACAGGAAACCAGATGTCAGTGTGCACAAATAAGATTCTAGTGGGCCTCAGCCACACCCGCTTGCTAGGCATCTTCTTGCTGCTTTTCCACTGCCAGGGCTTGAGTAGTTGTCATGGAGACTGGCTGGTCCACAAGCTGAAAATATTTACTATCTGACCCTTTGCAGAAAAAGTTTGCTGACCACTGAGCTGGAAATAAGCTTAACTGGAAAACAAAATAGATGACTATCTTAATTTAGAAGTGGAGAAGGTGTTTCTAAGCACACAATCAAACACAGAGCAGCTATTAAAATGATGAAATGGACCCACGCTAACTCACTGAAAAGGATGATACTATATTGCTAAATGAAAAAAGGGCATAATATGACCACATTTTTAAAAATAAAAAACTAGATCAACCAATTCGTCGATCGATAGTTTGGAAAAGGATGATAGCTAACATATTTTGCCACCAGTAGGCAGGGACCTGGGCCACCAGAACAGTTGCTAGTTGCAAATACTGGATGTGGTTCGTTATCAGTGTATATCCCTGAGACCAGCCCTGACACCACATCCATGCGCGAACATTATTTGGAAGAATTATACAATAGATGTTAACAATGACTGTCTCTGGGGGGTGGAATTGTGGGTAATTTTTCATGTCTCTTTTTTTATTTACTCATAGTTTTATGTATTTTCAGATATATAATTTATTTCAGAGAGGAAGAGAGAAGGAGAGAAAGAAACATCAATGATGAGAGAGAATCATTGATCGGCTGCACTGGGGATTGAGCCCACAACCCGGGAATGTGCCCTGTCTGAGAATCAAACCGTGACCTCCTTGTTCATAGGTCGACGCTCAACCACTGAGTCACACCGGCAGGCTCAGATATTTTTAAACTAACAATATTATTACTCTTAAAATCAGCAGAAAAGCTATATACATATATTTGGAAAATGAAATAAAGCAAACTAACTAATCAACTAAATAGCATCATTCCCATAAATCATGAAATGGAACTATGTTTGTTTTCTAAACTAATAAGAAATACTTTGATTCTTAATTTTTATCATATAATTTTCTAATTTAAAAAACTGCTTGTTGCAGTGGAAAATACACTAAAGGATAAAAAAATAAATTTTCCTAAACGTTAGCATTTTGGTGTACTTAATTACTTTTTATACAAAATTGGGAGCATATTACAGTTTGTGTCTTTTTTCTTAATATTTACACAAGATAGGCCTGGCCGGTTTGGCTCAGTGGACAGAGCATCAGCCCATGGACTGAAGGATCCCAGGTTCAATTCCGGTCAAGGGCACATACCTCAATTGCATGCTCCATCTCTGGTCCTGGTCGGGGAGTGTGTGGGAGGCAACCAATCCATGTTTCTCTCTCATATCAATATTTCTCTCTGTCTCTCCCCCTCCCTTCCACCCTCTAAAAATCATTGGAAAAATATCCTCGGGTGAGGATTAATATAAGTATATATATATGCTTACAGAAGATAATATATTATCAAACACTTTCAAAATATTAATGGGTACCTAATATAATGAGACTGTCATTATTTATTCCTACATAATTGGAAATTACATTACTTTTTATTTTTCTCTTATAAATAACACTCAAAAACATCCTTGTATGAAAATCCTCTGCTGTGGGACAGTGTCCTAGGAATGCATTGTGGGGCATGAACATTTTAACGACTCTTAAAATACATTGCCAGCGAGCCCATGGCATGGCTCAGTGGTTAGCATTGACCTATGAACCAGGAGGTCAAGGTTCAATTCCCGGTCAGGATACATGCCCAGGTTGTGAGCTCAATCCCCAGTAGAAGGCATGCAGGAGGCAGCTGATCAATGATTTGCTCTCATCATTGATGTTTCTGTCTCTCTTGCTCTCTTCCTTCCTCTCTGAAATCAATAAAATATATTTTTGAAAAAACATAAAACAAACAAACAAGAAAAGGACTTATTTCTGTGGGATATTTTTTATGCAGTGTGAATGTGGTAGCATCAAGTAATAGCAGTGGCATATTTACTTTAAAAAACAGACAAATACCCCCCTCCCCCCCAAAAAACTTTAACTTTTAATGTTTAGGGTTGGATGCTTTAATAAAATGACTTAAAAATGTCAAGCTTTTGAAACAAACACACATAACTAACCTTTCTCACCAAATCTCACCTGTTACCAGTCACTGTGTTATAACCCTGGTATAATCTCCAGTCTCATTTCTGGGAATCTTATCTTGGAATTACAAAGTTCTTCAGTTGGTTTTTCTATTTTCACTTCATGTGGGCTGCTAACCCTAATTAAACTCATCCATGTAATTGAATCAATGGCTTTGGTTGTCTTTTTTAGAAAGCCCTGATCAGCTAGCAATAGAACAACGGAAAACTGGCTATTCTGTTCTCTCATCTCACAAAAGCAAAACCAGGAGAAAAGAGGCACGTGGTGCTCACCGTCCCCTGTGGCCAGGGAACTGTCTACACCAGTGGTTCTCAACCTTGGCTGCACATTAGAATCACCTAGGAATCTTTAAAATCCTGATTTCTGGGCCTCATCCTCCGGAAATTCTGTTTCTTTGTTACTAATGTTGTGGCCCCACCCCATAACAAAGAAACAGAATTTCCGGGGGATGAGGCCCAGAAATCAGGATTTTAAAAAGATTCCCAGGTGATTGTAATGTGCAGCCAAGGTTGAGAACCACTGGTCGACACCCTCCTCATCAGCAGGAGGGGGTCTTTAAACTTTCTGCAGAGCACTTTCTACCAGTAGCACTAGCCAAGTGACACTGGGCTGGCACTGAGAGCCACTCTCCTTACCACTGCCAGCGATTTCTCATTTCACAAACAACGGAACAGAGAATGCGTCAGAAAGACTTTTAGGAAGAAACTTTTTATTTGTATACAGAACATTTTAGGTCATATTCAAACATTTTTATAAAAAAGATTTAATGGGTTCCATGATAATGGTCATATGAAGATCATTTCAATACTGTACACTAATGTGTCTGCTGAATGAATGTTAAGTAATTTCACAAAAGGGATGTCCATCCATTTAAGGAAATCTAGATTTCAATACCAGTTGACAACAAAGACAACAAACTTTTTTTTTCATGTATTGAATATTATAAATTACTTGCTATTAACTCTCTCTATATACTGTATTAGAAAAGTTGGTTGGAACTGCCTGGTAATTTCATAGCGAGTTCCTAAATAGAGCCTTAGGCCTCTGACGTGTCTTAAGCAGGAACTACTATGAGTCACTTAGAGTCTGGCACCTCACAGGAAACACTTTAATTGCACCGGCTTTCCCTGGTAAGGATGGCACAGCCCAGGAACTGCTGGCCACCTCCTGGCAAGAGCACCTGAACAATCAGCTGGGAGTGGGGGTGTGTGTTCCTTTTTTTAAAGTTTGGGCATCCACCCAGCCCTGTGGCTGTGACGTTCCCAGCAGGGATACTGGCAGTGGGAATAGTGAAGGTTGTTCAAACCGCTGAGCTCTCTGCTCCAGTGGAAACCAGCAGGCGTGCCCCAGGTCTCGTGCTCCCCCCTCTCCTTCCCCACCTGCGCCCACGCCTGCAATGGTAGGTTTTTGTTCCAGGAGGCAGGCAAAGAGAAACTTAAAATCCTAACTGTCCTGATTATGAGGACTGTATCGTGTTTATAATTACCTGCTTATAAATGTATACAAATTACAAATATATAAATACAGAAACAAAAATCCTCTCTTAGTAGTGGGTGAGAATGAGGAGGATGTTACTGTCAGGGATTTTTGTCCATAAAACAGCTTCATCATGAAAACGGGCATCTAGCATCTATGCTAATTTGGTGGTTTTCTACTACCAATATCCAAACAAGCTCTTGCAGACATGGGGAGAAATCAGGAGTGTGAGGTCACAGAAGTCTCACCGTAAAGTAGGGACAGTAAATAGGCCTCGAATGCCGACGTGGGTGGCGCACATTTACCTTGGATGTGCCATTCCTGACTTAAACTAAGACCCTAATTGGCACACCCAGATTTGAGTCCAAAGTCTATCACTTAGTAGCTGTGACCTCTTGGCCAAGTTCCTTAATCTCCTTAAGCCTCAGTTTCCTCATTTGTAAGACGGGGATAATAAAAATGCTTGACCTTAAGGGTTTCTCCTTAAGGATTAATGTTAGTATTTACAGCGCGGTCTGGCACTTGATAAGCACGCAAAAGCTACAATTGCTGTTGTTGTTGTCGTCTTCCATGACTGTTTTTAAATTAAGTTGGTGGTTAAAACATTTTTTCAAGCACGGGCCCTGAGAGCTAGGAGATGAAAGGGAGCTGCGAGGTCTGGCTGAGGCCCAGGGCCCCACCTGCTCTGCCGGCAAACCCCACACCCAGGAGGCATCTTCAAAGAACCCCTAGGATCCCAGAGCACATTCTGAAAATCCCTGAAGAACGTTATTTACAAGTGAAAACAATGCCCCTCTTTTGAGGTTTGCTCTGCATTTGTTAGCCAGTTCGTCTTAAATAAGAAAGGTCATAGTCAGGGCAAAGCGGCCACATGTAAGGCAGAGAGAAAAACGCAGTGAAGAATGTGCCCCTGGAAGTAAGGTGCTCAAAAGCAGGCAGTAAATTCACATGGTTATCTTAGAATAAAAATGTTTACATTGAGATTATTTCTGGCAAATAAAATAGAATTAAAATTCGCTTCAAGTTAACTTGATAAAATGGAACCTTACTTAGCTTTGTATTTATATCTAAAACATGGCTAGATTTAGTTAAAAGAATTTAGCCAGAGCCCTAACCAACTTTGGCTCAGTGGATAGAGTGTCGGCCTGCGGACTGAAGGATCCTGGGTTCGATTCCGGCCAGGGTTGGTGGCTTGATCCCCAGTGGGGTGCATGCAGGAGGCAGCCAACCAATGATTCTCTCTCATCATTGGTATTTCTATCTCTCCCTCTCCTTCTCCATTCCTCTCTGAAATCAATATATATACACTAGAGGCCTGGTGCACAAATTCGTGCATGGGTGGGGTTCCTCGGCATGGCTAGCGATCAGGGCCGATCGGGGCCGCGGGAGGCTGGCCAGCTGCGGGAGGTTGGCTGTGGGAGCGCACTGACCACCCGGGGGCAGCTCTTGTGTTGATCGCCTGCCCCCTGGTCAGTGCACGTCATAGCAACTGGTCGACCTGTCGTTCCGGTTGTTTGGTTGTTCAGTTGCTTAGGCTTTTATATAGATATAAAATTTAGCCAGAAAAAATAATGCCCAATTGGTCTGGACACATTCTTCAATTATTCAACACATATGCCTGCTCAAGTAAGTAAAGTTCATATGAAATTTGGTAGTTTATTCTTAAACCTTTCTAAGTTGCATCTACGTATCATGAAAACTTGTTTGCAGAATCAATACTCTTGTCAATAGATTGTGCGCCAAACTTACAGAAGTGCCTTCACTGTGGCTCTGAGGAATCATAACACTTTACTTCTAACCAAGCCTGGCTCTCAACTCTGAAACTAAAATACAAAGGCCTAAATATGTACCATAGTCCAATATTCATCCCACAACGGAAACTTAAACCTTAATGATTACGATGGTACTCCATTACATAGTATATTAATCTTGTTTCACTGGCTTAAGATTTCTCCTTAATGGCAGGGTTAAGTTTGCTTTCTGTGTGTACATGTGGCTACAAAAATAAAGCTGACAGTCTCTTAGGACATACAAAATGCTGGATTTTGCCTTTGCAGTTGCCTCATTAATCATCTCCAACAATGAATCATGTTAATAAAGGCTGGGGTGTAAGAAAAAAGGTTCTATTAAGAAGTAGGACATCAATGACAGTATGATATATTGGAAAAATTCTCAAATCTGATTTTTCAAGTCACTTCCGTCGTATGTGCAGAAAATGGACTTTTACAGTGGAAAACCAGCTAATGCAATTTAGTCACTTTTTGCTTGCAAAAAAAATACTATGCCTGCCTCATTTATGGTTATTTTCCCCAAAATGGCCATTCTGAGGTCTGGATTAGAGTCACAATCATATTATAAAGAAATTGCTTACATTAAACCTGGAAGTTATAACTAGTCTTTCAGAATATGATCTAAAATGCCCTGGTGTCAGTGAGCGATAAGTGCTTAAAGAGCAAAGCCATCCCCCCGGCTCCCATGTCCATCAGCGGCTGCAGTGGCAGTGCAGTCAGTCCCCTGCGGGCACAGTGTGGGAGGCCCATGTTCCCGGCTGTGGTGAGAGAGACGGGTGTTGTGGTAACTCTCACACAGCATGCAGTAAGCCTTACAAAAAGCATCTTGGCAGCTATTTTTATGAAATTCCCTCACTCATATTTTTAAAGTTCAAACATTGAGAACAAAATACTACGCTGATGAGCATTTAATAAATGTTAGGACTTAAACTGGCCTCCTGAAGAGGACACTGTCCAGCTCTGGGCAGGACGGGCTCCAGGCCTGGGCTCTGCATCTTTTCCAAAACAAGGACAAGCAATAACAATGCAGCCATGACATACATCTTTGCTGCATAAAGGAGAGGAGTGGCTTGGGCCGAGGGACCTGAAGTTTTATAGGAATTTAATAAAGACGAAATATTTCTCACATCTTTCAGAATATGATCTAAAATGCAATTAAAAGAAAAAACTCTCATCTTCCTTGTAATACATTTTCTAAAGGGAACTGAGTCATTCAATTTATATGGTAAAATTATACTGCATAAAAAATCAATTAATTATGAAATTCTTAAAAGCCTAGGATTAGCAACATTAAAATTTTTATATCAAGCTGCAAACAAAATCTTATCTTGGAGAAGCAAGTTTAATCTCATGTTAAGTGTAGTGCAGGCACATTAACATTCTACTTTTAAGAAATATTTCTGGATGCTTTTCTTTAAAAATCTCTCTTTGGGCATTAGTTTGCCATATTAGTATTAGCCTTAAAATGAAAAGTGAAATATTAAACTGGAAAAGGGTAGACAAGTATGGATTCTGATATTATTCTACAGAAATGAAGACACAGAATACTATTTACTATGAATGAAAAAATTTTAAGGCCCTAAGCTCTCCTCAAATACTGGTACAGTGTACCGCCTCCCAGTATCCGCTGTCACACAGACCACATGTGGAAGGATCTGAATCTCTGGCCCCGAGATGGAGGAAGCAGATTTCAACTCAGAGAGCGAGGAGGAGAGTCTCCAGCTCAGACGACTTGCTTTACGAACGCACGCTCACAGGATGAGTTCAGAGGCGGGATAAACACGCGCTGTCCATGTTTCTAAGGTCCTTCTGTTCAAACATCCCATGAGTCTATGTAGTTAGCAGAGGTACATACGTGCTGATATGACAGAATAAAAGTCAGCCAGACACCACCTCTCAAACAGTGTGGACGTGGCTGGAGAAAGAATTAAAATCACGGTTTTAATTCTTCTAAGGGCGACTTTGCCAGGCTGTCTCAGCTCATGGCAAGACTCCATACAGTAGAATGTAAATCTAAAGACCCTTCTGCTCATGAAAGAACCGAGGCCCTAATTAGGATTGTGACTAAAATTCCTTTGTGCATCAAACAGTGCATGGGGTTATTACACAAATATTTGTAAACTTGAAGAGTGGTCAGTGATGAATGTCACCAAGACTGAAGTCACTGTGATCACTTGGGACTGAATGAGAACACCAACGGGAAGAACGCTGGGAGAGTGCCCCTCAAAGAATGAAAGGAATACCATGCTTATGGGGTCAAAAGAGGAGTCGAAGGAAATTAGTCATGAACAGTGCCAAACGCTGAAGAGGTGAGGAGTCAGCCAACAGTCATTCTCGGCCTTTAAGAGGGTAGTTCCTTCAGATATTGAAGCTCAGTCTATATTGCAGTGCCCGGGGGGAGCGTTAAGTGCCCACGTGCTTTTGAGTCCATCAGGTGTCCTTTCGGAGTAGACCCGACATTCCCGACGGTGCAGTAGCCCGTGAGAACAGTAACAAAACTTTTCTAATCCCTTAGCATCGGACCATTTGTTCTCATTAATTTTAATCTTAATCTGAAAAACTATTGAAACTATTTTAGATCAACATTTAAATTGTCTTGAAATGTTTTAGTTTATGAGTCAAACTGGCGACACAGGCTGTGGAGTAAGATCTCAGCCCTGCTCCACATAGAAATGTGACATGTGAGTGAGAGCCTCCTATTGCGAGAGACCGAGTGACACAAAGGCCACCAGGTTGTCCTCAGTGGGTCACAATGGGGAGTCATGTGCTTGAAACAGTGTCACAGGCTTCCAGGTTCGCTGGCTAGTCTTTGGTTTGGGGAATTCATTTCAGCAGAGACTTGTTCAGGCCAGATATGCTGGTTAGTTCCTCACAAGCTCAGCATTTTCAGGCTGTGGCCAAAGAACTGACAGTCCACTTTACTGACACCTTTTATAAACGCAGGTATCAATGAGAGTCTGAGGCTACAGAAAGTCAATGTCATGGTGTGTAATTAGGGTTGAAAGGCTTCTTTATTGCCAGTATATCGTTTAACACAGGATACACTGGCAATGAAGGGTCTAGAATTAGAAAGACAGTTTTATTGGCAAGTGAAAGTCTCTTCTTACGTCTCTTCTTATTTATTACTTAGGCACCAGGGCATGTGGAGGGGCACCTTGTGTACTGGGATGTGGGGTTTAATGGAATTCTTATGAAGGTCTGACTGTTTAATCAGAGCCCCCTTCTCGGCTAAAAGGATGCCACCGGTGTTAATTCTTGCTGCTCCTCTAGATCTGTAACTCTGGACAGGACAGAATTCGCTGACGTCAAGAAGGTGTACCCTTCTTCAGTGCTTGTACTGCAAGGACAGAAAGGTGGGGAGATGGTGTAGTGAGAACTTCAGGACAGGGGCCAGCAGCCCGCAGCCTCATGTCCAAGGGAAGTTTATCAGAACACAGCCGTGCTGCTCATGTACAGTTTCTGGCTGCTTTCGTGGTACACCAGCAGAGACCTTGTAGTCCACAAAGCCAAAAGTATTTATTCTCTGGTCCTCTCAGAACAAGCCTGCTGACTCAGAATCCTACTGAAAGCAAACTGTAAAACTACCCCCCGCCCCCCGCAACACACACACAACACGAGATGAGTGGGTTGAACGCTCAGGTAAGAGATTGTGGCGAGGTGCAAATATGCTTTGATGAAAACTGAGGGGAGGTACTTAGCTACCACTTTCCGTACTAACCGCCTGGGAGGGACTCAGCTTGGCTTCATCCTCTGAGAGGAGGTGCTGTTCTTTTCCTAATGGGCACCTCCGGGGAACAAACATGCTCTCACCGCACTGCCTATTGGACAGGAAGGCTCTGCGAGGTCCAAGGCCCTTCCTGCAGGCAGACCCGAGTACCACGGGTTCTGAAAGAGCTTGTCTAGTCCTAAAGAGTGGTCCAGCAGAGCGAGACGAGGAGGCACCTAGAAAGTCCTGTATTCCTGTCCCAGAAAAAGATGCAAATGGGTAATATAACATTTCTGTTTGCCAGTTAAGTCAATATTATGGTCCATGCAAAAATTTTATGGGTATTTTCCCCAAAAAACTCGATATATTTTCAAGGTGAAAGTATTCTTTTTATTATGTTGAAGGGGAAACAATGAATTCAAGTGCTGTGTGTGCACTGGCTTACCTCCATCTGCATGGTTCTATTTTCAGTCATCCTACCTGTCCACTCCTCCCAATTACGCCTGCTTTTCAAAACCTCGGAAATGAAGGGCCTTTTTGATCAAGTTCCCTGCGTGGCGAAACTTGTCTCTTTCCCCATCCCAATGGCTTGCAGAACAGCTGAGAGCAGTGTTCGGTGTGACCTCATTATCCGTCACAGGCACTGAACATGCATCCGTTTAAACATGTGTGCCCACGACTGAAAGGGAGCTTCCCGAGCGTGCTGTGTCGCCAACAGCAGCAAAGAGCCGACAGACAGCCTAGGGCCGTCCCTGCTTCCAGAGGCAACTGCAGGATTCTAACCGACACCTTTAAACTTATGCAATAAAATCTTAAATGGAGGCACATTTATGATCACTGATGAGAGAAGCTACACACATATAAAACTAGCTGTTTATGTCGTCTTTAAATAATGTCTTCAGTTTCCTTTGTCACAATGAAGATGCGGCCATGGACTAGTCCTCTCGGAGGCTGATCCGGTTCTGTAATTGCTATTCTTTGAAATGAGCTAGTTGTTTTATCTAATGATTTAGGGGACAATTACTTGACAATTGGTGTGTAACCTACTTTGGAGAATTGCTCGTGTCTCTATGTAAATACCACCATCCCAGTTTAGTAACCCAAGTGGGTGAGTTAAGATAGGGGGCGGGCGACAAGTACTAAGCTCCACAAATCCTTCACAAGAGGCTGGTCTCATGTGGTAAAACGTAAATGCCACCACCTAACATGTCTCTTCACAATATGGCAACTAACACCTCCGACCCAGCACCTCCAGGATGCGCTGTGCACTCCCCGCTGCACCAGGAACCAGCTCCATGGGCTTCCTTCCCGCTTTCCACATCTTCCTCACAGACCGAGTTCTGACATTTGCATTGGTGTTGGCCACACTAATCATTTCAAAACCAGTATTTTGCAGCAAACCACCAATAATCTTGTCACTAAGTATTCTGAGTTATGGAGATGGTGTACATTTAAGACTCTTGCATTGAGATCTCTATTTGCTAGACTGGGTTTGGTCACTGTCTTTGGCTATGGTCACCTATGGGTGTATTGGGGAAAAGGGTCCCGAGGGTCCAGGATGTGTGATCCTATCTATCCTGTGCTTGACAACACAAACTACTTCTAAATAAAATATAGCTTGACAGCTACAAGCCATTAGATACTAGCAGGCAAAAATCCTGAAGTTCTTGATATCTTTTAAATAATCATTCACTTAATATTGAGCTCAGACTATGTGCCAGGTACTATATTTGAATATACTTTGTAGTTTCTAATTTCAAAGTTTTCCCTAACCTAAAGTACATACTGAATATATGTTTGATGTAGGGGAAGAATTACAATGGAAGTTCAGGGGCCCTGGGTCCTGAAATTCATGGCAAAGTCACAATAGCAACCTGTCTGGGAATCAATTATTACTCCTAAAGTTTCTTTCAACCTAAAAAAAATTCCACAATTACCCTGAAACCATGCTATATAGTTTTCTCTTTCCAGCTGTTGGGACGTGTGCCAAGAAGTAAGAGTCTTTTGCTAAGATTCTCACACACCCCTAATTATGCGGGAAGATCGATGCTTTCCTATTGCCAAACTGGTTGTGCTGGAAAAAAGAAAAACGCCTGGCTGAAGGTCCGGTGGGTGCACAGCAAGGACGGCACAGGGCGTGAGGAAGCAGTTTCCTCCCCTTTAGCTCACGTAACAGAGATCCTGTGGCGCCCTTTTTCTTTCCCTCTTTAGTACAGAAGTCAGATCGTTAAGACAGACTGAGCCCTTACAGCACAGACCCTTCCATAGAAATGCTGGCCCATCCTGCCGCAGCCACAACAGCTCCAGTGCACGTGGGGACTTTTCTGAAGCAATCCCATCTCATCTCTGGGTCATTATTAAAAACTGCCTTTTCATCTTGGGAAGTGGTCTCGGCTTAAGCCCTGGAACCGCAGTGAAGGCACCCAATTCTTCTGCCTCATGACAGTTCCTGGGGCGGGCATTACATGCTACATGGGCATCCACCCGCCTTCAGCTCGCCGTTCTCCAAACTAAATCGTGACTCATCCCTCAGCCAAGCCTGACCGGCTGGTCCTTTCTGTGATCTCCTTTGTTCTGCTAACACCACAAAAACCTACATAACTAGTTAGTATGTTTTCTCATATTACTCAAGTTTTAAAGACGTGAAATTTATATAGCTACTTATAATCCATTAACCTACTAATATGCAGTAAATATGGGATAACGTGATTGAGCTTTGCTTTTCAACCCATTCCCCAAAGTACAAGTGTTAATCACAGGGGAAATACTTTAATGTTTCTAAAACCTGTAGAGAAATGTTCAAGTCATCATGATGGGACACGTGCTGGTTAGAGCCACTCTGTGCTCCAGAGCAGCTCTCCACGCAGTGCAAGGAGGTAGTTGGTGGGGCTCGTGCACTTCTCTTCATATAAAAATACACAAGCAAAAACCCTTAAAATAGTATATAATTCAAACTTTAAACCTCAAGTACAAAGATATCTGAATTATACATGTCAAAGTTTACAAAGGTGTCCCCCACCCCAATTAGTCTAATTGTGTACACTTTGATTGCAAAAAAACTGAATGAAAAAATCAAGAGTCAACAAAATTCACAAGCCAGAAGCAGTTTAGTGCTCACAAGTTTATATTTTTAGGTTTGATAAAGATTCTTGTGTATTTTCTAAATACACGGACAAACAGTCTTGGAAGTTTACATACATGTCTTAGGACACTTATACTAGGTAGGTAAGTTACATTTAAAAATTGGTCTTCGTAAAAGATCTTCCCAAAGAGCTTTTACAAACAGCAGGCAGAGAAAGTGTTCTTTCTATGTTTACAGTGTTAAATGCTGATTCTCCCATTTCATAATGGCCTCAACCACCCCTCTCCTCAACCCAAAACGGTGTTTCCAGTAGCCAGTGTACTCCATCCACAGCTAAGTCCCCAGGGTCCCACGGCAGGGCTTCCTGTAGCTTCCCCCCACACAGCCTGGCTGCCTAGAGCTGCCCCCGCCGGGAGGCAGGGCCACAGCAGGAGCAAAGCTTCCCGTCTCACCCGAAAGGGACTCAGAGACGCCTGGACCATGTTTAAGTTTAAGGATCTGGGTGACTGAACGGCACTAGACCTGGGGTTCATGTTTCTTTCATTGAAAAATGAAATGCCGCACTGAGGCTGGGTGCCTGGTTTGTAGGCAGGTGGTGCAGCGATGGCTGCACAGGAGGAAGGTAGGGAGGATGTGCACCTGGGGACAGCGGAGAGAAAGGCGTAGACGCTAGATTCCGAACAGCTGTTCTAAGGGAAATGTGTCTCCACAGGGGACTCCTTAAAAGGGTGAACTTCTACAAAAGCTGTTGCATGAGGCCCAGTGGAGCCTCCAGAAGGGCCGGGCTCGGAGGAGGCGGTGGTGGGAGCAGCTCGGCCTGGCCCTGGCCCTGGCCCTGCGGCTGCTACAGCCAGCAGGCGGCCGCTGGGAGCCTTTCCTGTCTATAAAATGGAGACAATAGCACCTACCTTAGAGAGAACAGATCAAATAAAGCGCAACGGCACGTGTAGGCACTAAAAAATGGTAGCTTTTGGAATCATTATTCAGAAAAATAAACTCTTCATTCTATGTTGACAAAGTCCTAAAAATATAAGTAAAGCTTATCAAAGTTTTAAAATTTGTGATTTTAAAAACCCATCTCATCATACTTTCTCCATGATTACACTGCTCCAGTTCTTTTCAGGCCTTTGACACTATGTTGTAGTGATAGAGTTTCTCTCTTCCCCCTTCCTCGTTCCTTCTTTTCCTCTTGGTTCCCGTCTATTACTGAACAACTGCCAGTGTTCTAAGCATCTGACAAGAGTCTACACATGACCTCATTCTCCTCATCAGGATGGCTCTACCCAAACCAGTGAATGTTTTCCCCCAAATTTCAAAGCTACATGACTGTTCAGTTTCCCTTCCTGTAACATCTCTTCTTTTTTCAGCTTAGTTGCTGTGGTACTAAAATTTAGCAAAACATCTAGTGACTATGAAAAATGAGGGCCAAACTCTGAATGACAGTGTGGGGACCGTGTAGCGGTGACTGTCAGAAGCCTAAGAAACAGTGTATGACCTTGATTTATCTGAGAGGGTCTGTACTACAGTGAACAGCAGAGAGGCAGTTCATGCTCTTCCCCTTCATTAAAATTAAAAGCTCTGAAATATTTTTAATTTTAAGTTATGAGAGAAAAATTCAGCAAATGTGTTACACACAATTCTGCCAGGGCCCCACAGACCAAACTATGGGTATTTCGTTGTTACCTGGGAGACCAACCCTAAGTTCTTAGCATCTCAACTTCCTGAATTTGTACTGTAAGTCAGAAAAAGAACATACTTAAAAAAATAGAAACATCCAGTAGTATACCTTAGTACTAAAACTAGTTTTTAAAAATGATCTAGAAGGGTAAAGGCAGTCCCTCAAGATCATCGAACAAAATAAATTAGGGAGTCAGCAAGTAAAAAAGTTTGTCAGTTCTGTTTCTTGTGAAACGCTTACTTTAAAGAAGAAACTTTTATATAGGCTGAGGCTAATATATTCAAGAGTATAAACATTTTTCCTTTGGATTGCCTTTCTAAAAACAATATGGTAAAGTAATATAGTCCGATCTGTCATAACACAACATAAAAAGTAATGGACAATCATAGAATATCTTAAATTAACAGTAACAAGCCATCTACATCAAACTTTGCTTCCAACTAAACCAAGCAAAAGCACAACAATCCTGTAGTGTACCACATGTGTATTTCAATTTACTGTATGCAATCTAACAGAAATTTGGTCATAATTTACCAGATATACATAAATGATTTAAGTAGTAAAGAAAATTCAACTTAAAGAGAATAAGTTCATACCTTGGGAAAAGTAAAAAGTACATTAGAGTGTAAAGCCCAGTCCAGTTTCTATGCAATAAGTGACCTGCAGTCTAATAAAGCAGATTTAGCAACTTTCAGATATATATCTTTTCTCTTTAATATATATTTATATATAGACAGATCTACCGATTGTAAACTATGGTTTATTTTAAAGGAGGGGGATAAATGGGATGAAAGAAATCTTTATACTATACTTACATATTCACAATGCAGAACATTTTATGCTTAAAATACTTTTTCATTCATAGTATCTTTACCCAACTAACGTCTACTTTGGACCCCACCAGAACTACATTTTACTCCTTTACCTAGAACATTGAGAATAAGATGTACTCTTCAGTCTTAAAAATCAAACCAAAACTATTCGTGTCAGTTTTACAGTTATGTAGAAACTATAATAAAGTTTAGATAATGAAAGATGCATCTGACCATGTAACTGTACTTTATATCTTTGATTTATCTGGGCAGAAACATTGATGTCTAACATTTAAGCATCATTTTACTGAAATCATTTTACTGAAATCATTTTACTGAAATCAAAGATAATGAGAAAGCATCTCTTAGAAAAGTATCAATGTTTCACCCTTGATCAAATGGAGCACCACACAGCAGGAAAATATGCTCAATCTCTATTTAAAAGAAAGCTGAAAGTTTGATATCCCTCACTCGATATAATATACAATATGTTCCTGATAATGTTGTGCACATTAATATTAATTATGTGACATCTTGCTGTCTTACAATTAGCTAATTCATCTATCATCAGGCTACATAAACCTGACAATTTCTACTTTATAATATATCACCTCTTGTATCCTGAAAAATTCAGTTAATCATAAATTGTAAAGCCTCAATATTTTATTTGTAAGACTTTTGCAGATCACTGAATCAAGGTGACTACTAGAAAGACTGCATACCAAGGTGTAGTGACTAAGGAATTGAAAAAAATAATTGTCTATCATAATTTTAAAACACTGAATATCCCAGTAAATATGAAACAAAAGAGAATGCAATTTTTGTGTTAATTTTAATGGTAAAAGGGCACAAGAGTAAAAACCTGATAGTTCACTTATATTGCATAACAAGCTAACCAAACTGGACATGGAGGATAAATCATAAAACAAATCATTTTACTTATTGTTTCTATGACTCTTCTTTCGATCAGATTTCTGTCTTTTCAAATAGGACTGAGGTATAGTACACTGGCAAAAATAAAAAAAGGCAAACAAGAATAGTGCCAAAGTAACAGATACCCAAAACCGAATACCATGTCAGAAAACATCATGTAGAACCATTTTATCAGATTAGAGCAGCAAGAGGAAGTGACTTCTAAATCATAATCATTTAGTGGTATTTATCAACTTCGTCACGGTAACTTTGCAACATCATTCTTCGTTTGTGAAGTAGTAAAATTCATGTCAAAAAGGAAGGGGGAATGGAGGAAGTCAATTAGTTCATTCCAATAAATTACCTCTCCAGTTCTTATAAACATGCCCATCAGCACAAAATTGAGAAATAATACCTAAGACTAGAAGAGACTTGGTTTAACTTATGAAGCAAATCAAAATGGAAAATACAGAAAAGTACAACCAATGGGGTTGAAAAGGCCCCTCACTGAAAATCTGTATTAAAAAAAATAAAATTAATAAAAATAAAAATAGAAACAAAACTCTACTAGTACAAACTAGCCTGAGTGGTTTGGTGGACAGTGTAGTTGGGCCAGCTGTCACTGTATTCTCGTAACTGGATTTTCTTCATTCCGGTTAAACTGGTACGTAAACGTCAGCTCTTTACAGACAGGTAATCCATTTTCATTAGGACCCAAAGAGTTACTGTATATCCTATAAATAAAAAATATTTTTACTTTGATAACTGACTGAAAATGTGGGGACTCCATGTAATCCAACCACAAGGTTGGTTGCTGTCCAGTCCTGTGCAAATATAAAAAAATTTTGCTATAAGGCTTTGACCCTACAGTTTTCACAGCAACTTAACTACCATCCAGCATGTACCATATTTGCAAGCCTTCAAGTTCAACAATTCAAATTGTCGCTTCATATTACGTCCCAATGCAGCATCCTTGAGGAGCAGAGTAGGCCAGTTAATCATCCTGAGACATACAGACGTCTCCCAACTCGTCCCATCGTGACGGGTGGTTCTGATCGTCTCCCTCGTCAGCCAGCTCTTCTTCGGCTTCTCCCCCTTCGTTCTCCTCGTACTCTTCATCCCGAGGGAAATCTGTCTCCTGTCCCTGATCTACACCTTCTTGCCTTCCTGGCCGTGGTTTATCTGCACATTCTACACAAATACCATAGCGTCGAGATCCATGTCTGATTCCAACACTGGCAGCTAATATGAAGATCTTCTTACACACCATACATTTGTATTTTTTATCCTTTTTATGCACCTAATTGAAGGGGGGAAAAATCCAATAAGGACGGTATAAACAACTGAATGCATTTGAACCACTCAAATCACCAGCTGAACCATGAGTCAATATACCATTTTTGCTGTATGAGGCTCAGTATCAGACCATAAGTCATACTCTTTGTTTAAAGCTATTAATAATCAGCCTTCCTTAAAACTGCAGTAACAGTGCTAATATGCCTTAAACTTTACTGACATAAACATAGTTTAGCTCAAAGATCAGTTATATTTAAAGTTACTTACCAGGGAATGTCTTTTTACATGCTCTCTGCGAGTAAACAGTTTTCCACAAATATCACAGCTAAAGGATCTGACTCCCGTATGAATGAGCAAATGCCTTTTTAGTGTTCGTCTGTATTTGGCTACATAGGTACAATGAGGGCATTTTAACTTGTTCATGTTTAGAGATGATTCACCTTTGAGAATAAAATAAAAAAAAAACACAGAAAAGCACTTATATATAAAACAGAAAACTTGCTCTCAAAAGCTTACCTATCCCTGAGAACAGGGACAATTACAGGGCTACTACTGTCTTGATTAAAAAAAAAAAACACCCAAAACACCACAACTCAGAATAATTCTGTACATGTTTAGTTGACTAATACTTGCCATTTTCCCAAGTTTCTTGTTTTGGCCAAGATTCAGGCAACAATCCATACTTGAAATCGTTTGCAGCACCTGGTAGCAATCCATACTTGAAATCGTTTGAAGTACCTGGTAGCAATCCATACTTGAAATCACTTGATGGGCCAGGCATCAGGCCATACTTGAAATCATGTGAAGTACCTAATACAATTGAAAAGTGATTTCGATGTAATAATGGTAATAAAGATCTGTCTTTTGCTGGAATAAAAACACACAATAAATGAGCATTAAGATAGAAGAGCTTAATTTAAAATAGCTAAATAAAAAACCTCTACATTTTAATCTAAAACTGACATGTTTTCATACTTTATTACCTAATTATAATATCCTAATGGCAGGCATCTTAAACAGAAAACAAACTAAAGTTTAAAATACAATTCAAACATGGGGGAAAATTCAGTGAAATAAATCTAAATACTTTTTAGTGGTGTGTGGAGGCCACAATGAAAATTCTGTCTTTCAAACATATTCAACACAGAACCCTGTCTTAAAACAGTTGCTCTTCCTAATTATTGTCACTCAAGACTGCCAGCCCAAAGCCGAGCTGTGGAACTAGACAGTCTCCTTCTGTCCCCAAACTATCACATAGTCTTGTTTTAAGACTAATTAGTTTAGAAAAATGGACGAGGGATGAAAAATATAAACAGGTAAACTATAAGTATCAAGTTCTTGTATTATCAGACCCTTGTCTGTGGTCATAGACACACTGGGCAAGGTAACGGAATGCCTGTGGGGGCTTCACCAAAACCTCTTTCTAAACCCATCCTTGAAGAAATGGAAATCAAGAGGGTAGAATCAGAACAGAATAGTCGAAGTCACGTGGGATCTTCAGAAGAGCTAAACCAGGAATTCTCTCCTCTGGACCTGGTCCCATGTTGACTATTCCTTGTACTGGGAATCCTTGGGCAATGTGAATCCAGAATCCTCATGGCTATTGCCACCCAGATCCAATCCACCATCAACTCTAGCCTCTGGATTATGTTCAGTAGCCACCGGCTTATCTGCCTTCCTACAGTGTAGTTCAACACAACAATCAGGTTCTTTCTAAAACTTTCAGTCAGAGCCTGGCACTCTGCTCAAAAGCCCGCAAGGACTATCCACCGCACTCAGAGTAGAAGCCAAGGACTCCCCAGCTCCTACCAAGCAGTGCCTGACGAGCCCTTGCTTCCAACTGCCCTCCTGGCCGCTCTGCTCCAAGCAGACTCCCCAGTGCTGTCCTCTGTGGTGAAATGGTCCTACCTTCAAAGTCTCTGCCTGGGACTCCCCCTTCCAGGCTGTGCACAGCTCACTCCTGCAGCAACTGATTAAATTTCCTCCCATGTACACCATGGATATAATAAAGGAAAGCTTGTCAAAAAATGGGTTTTCTAAGAATTTGTTTCCCAGCCCTAGCTGGTTGACTCAGTAGACAGAGTGTTGGCCTGCAGACTGAAAGTCACAGGTTCGATTCTGGGCAAGGGCATGTACCTGGGTTGCAGGCCCTGGCCCCAGTTAGTCAGGGAGCATGTGGGAGGTAACCAATGATGTCTCTCTCACATCAATATGTCCCTCTCCCTCTCCCTCTCCCTCTCTAAAAATCAACAGAAAAATATCCCCAGTGAGGATTAATAAAAAAATAAAAATAAAAATTCATTTTCCTATACTGCATCTATTTGCAGATACATTAATTTTCTTAAAAATTAAAATAACTGCCCTAGCTGGAATTAAACTTGGGACGGACCTTTCAGTCAGCAGGCCGATCCTCTATCCACTGAGCCAAACCAGCCAGGGGGCGAGCAGGAGGCAGCCAATCAGTGATTCTCTTTCATCACTGATGTTTCTATCTCTCTCTCCCTCTCCTCTCCTCTCCCCCTCTACTCTTCTCCTCCCTTCCTCTCTGAAATCAATAAAAATATATTTTAAAAAAAATTTGTTTAAGAACTTAAGACATCTTTTTTGGTAAAAGTATCAATACCCAACAGTGCACAAAGGCCTCTCGGGGATTTAAAAATCACATTTCATTGCTAACAATGTAAATTGTTTTGTGCTTAGAAAGCCACCCATTTTGTTAAATGTTAGGAAAGCCCTCTCAAAAACAAAAAACAAAGGAATAAAAGAGAAAAAAGAAGGAAATCTCGAATCCATAATTATATAATTTAACTATAGCGTATTGCTATTTGGGGGAAAGTTTTCAGAATCCTAGTGAGGCACCTTGTCTGTGTGTGTGAAGGAATAGATCACCTTCACATTCCTAAAGTTTGAGCTTTGTGACTCACAGTTCTTGTCCAAATCAATGCCTGTCTTGCCTTTGTATTTTTTAAAAAATATTTTATTGATTTTTTTTTTTTTTTTTTTTTACAGAGAGGAAGGGAGAGGGATAGAGAGCCAGAAACATCGATGAGAGAGAAACATCGATGAGAGAGAAACATCGATCAGCTGCCTCCTGCATACCCCCTACCGGGGATGTGCCCGCAACCAAGGTACATGCCCTTGACTGGAATCGAACCTGGGACCCTTCAGTCTGCAGGCCGACACTCCATCCACTGAGCCAAACTGGTCAGGGCTTGCCTTTGTATTTTTAATGTCCAAAACATACTCTTCAGTTATTTGTTGAATAAATGGTATCTGGCAAATGGTATTTCTGACATGCTCAAAATACTTGAAAAATTAACATAAGAAATCATGTTAGATATGCTGATATTAACTAAATATTATTCATTACATAAAGGAACAGACAGAATAGCCTAAAACATGACTTGATAATCCAAGAGTCAGAATTAAAGATTTTTAATACTTGAAATTCCATGTTTTTCTAAATAACCTACAGTAAAGACATAACAAAAAGCATTCATGATAATAGGCAAGAGAGCATTCTGAAATTCAAAATAATTCAAATTAAGGAAGGCTTATCCCAAACTTAGTCATCTCTCCCAATTCTTACAACAATGGGCTATCTTGTAGGACACCTAAGAGCAGCTTGAAGAAAGGTTCCTTTGTAATTCAACCCACTGAAGGATCATTAAAGTCATTGAAAATCTACTGCAAAATTGTGCTTACTTATGATTCCACTAGTAGCCCTGTGCACGAATCTGTGCACCAGTAGCTCGCTGCCACCCTCCAGTAGCTCTCCGCCCGCTTCCCCGCCCTCCTGTGGCTCCCTC
>NW_005871075.1:106702-128730 GCF_000147115.1 Myotis lucifugus
CTGAATCAGTCCATTCTTAAAACAGATTTCTAAACCAAAAGCAAGGGCAAGAAAACATTCCTGTACTCAGTGATTCTCTGAACAGCAAAAGTCTTCAAACTGTAACCCAAATCTGTAAACTACTAACTTCAAAACCTTTTTTGTAAATTCTTTCAACAGTTAGGAGAAACCACCTTAAGGGAGCTTCTCCGAGTTTTGGCTTCGTTTTTTGCTGGTGTATTCTGACTTCAGAAGCCCAACAGCTTTTGGTAAGAAGTACTCCTAGTAGTCCCCTCCCCATCAATTCTTCAAAAAATGTCTAGGCTACACAAGCTGAAACAATGACCATCTATATCCCTGTATGTACATTCAACAAATGTTCATTTTGCAGAATGTGCTCTGCAATACATACACACACCTTTGATGTCTATTTGAAAACAAGCTGTACAACCATCTCTTCACCCCTAAACACAGCGTGCATCTTCTAGAACTTTCTCCCACATAACCACAGCACCTTTATCACATCCAAGAAATTTAAAGTTGTTCAACACCTGTCATTTAATCCATACAACATATTTAAATATCCAGCTGTGCCCAGAATGCCCCTTTAGTCCTTGTTGGGACTGGTCCCCTTCAATCCATGGTCCCTCTGCTTGTCTTTCCTGGCACTAGACCTTTAGAATCTGGACTAGCTGGACTTACGTCCATCTACCTCATTTCCTGTGTGATCAGATCTGGGGCAAGAACACCATAAACACTGTGCGTCCGGAGGCCCGTGTTCCGGTTCCTTTCACTGTAGCACTATGTTTGATCACTCGGTGATGGTCACTCATCAGACCTCTTTATTGTACAGCTACCTTTTCCTCTTTGTAACTGAAGACACCATCACCCTGTAAACCTTCCATTCCCACATCCCTGTGCTGTCCTGGAAGCCCATCAACCATGTCACCATAGAGTGACGTTCTTGAATTATTTCCTGTGGGGATGCAAAAATATCATTCTTCTATATTTATTAGCTTGTCATTCTTCTGTAAAGAAACCTTTCCCTTTCTAATTGACTCATAATGTATTCATGTAATTCTGTGGAATGTGCATGAATTCTTTGTTCCCTAAAGTACAGCTGATATACCAGGTAAATATTACTATTTAGAATTAATATTTTCTGTAGCCAGCAACAGCCAATTATTTTATATCAAAGCTAATTCAAATACATTAATCATTCTAATAATTACCATTCTCATGCCATCTATACTTTAACACAGTGGTTCTCAACCTTGGCTGCACATTAGAATCACCTGGGAATCTTTTTAAAATCCTGATTTCTGGGCCTCATCCTCCGGAAATTCTGTTTCTTTGTTATGGGGTGAGGCCACAACATTAGTAACAAAGAAACAGAATTTCCAGAAGAAGAGGCCCAGAAAGCAGGATTTTAAAAAGATTCCCAGGTGATTCTAATGTGCAGCCAAGGTTGAGAACCGCTGCTTTAACAGAAGTCATCATAATTACTTTTGATATTGAGTTTTACAATGTCCACCCAACAAAGGAGAAATGCCTATCTTTTTATTTACAGGCTTCCAAAGTCCATCATAATCACAGACACCACAGATGAAAGTACTTACATATAATCCTCTCCTTTAAGAAAAAGAAACTGCAGTAGGTCCTTAGTAAACATGTACACAAACACTTCCCAATCCTCAAATCCTCTTAAATGTATTCTTTTTAAATTCTTACTGCACGGGTGGAGGGGTGTTAAAGGGACACTGTAATACTGTCGACAACAAGTCCTGCTGTGCCTACCAGCATCGCCTGCATCCTGCCCCAAGCTGGCTTCTGCCAGCACGTTTGCGTTCACATTCCTGTCACAGTCCGGCCCCGGGAGCAGAGCACCATCCAGATCTGAAAGAGATGGAGAGTCATCTGTTATTACAGCCGCACCACAGCTGCCACCCAACACACTCCCTTCTGGAACTGTTTCTTGGGCACACAGAGGGCTATCTGCAAGTGCTGAACACCTGCTCAACACCGCAAGGCACGGAAGGGCGAGACATGATTTTCAACCACAAGAGTAAGTGCACACTCAGCAGCAAGCACAGTGTACTGGAGCATGGGCTGCCAGCCCGGGGGCACCGGTACTCCAGCTCCATTGGCTACTGGCTACACGAGCGCATGTCAGTTTCCTCACATGCATCTACTTGTATCAGATTTGACAGAGAAATTAGGTTAATGCAAACCAAGGGTTTAATTATGATGTCTGGCACCCAACAGAGGATGACTACTGCTGGTACTAAGTACTGGATGTATAAAACATCATATGGCTCAGAGCTGGGAAGGAAATATAAAGCTAAAATAAAAAGGAAGCTATCAGAGAAGAGGTCATTCCCAAGAGTTCATAGTGAACTGTGGAAAGGCTGTGATAGGCAGCATAAAAGGAAAAAGCACACTAACGTGTTAATCCCTTTAAATCTGTTCCATCCCTTCATTTCTGTTTCTTTGTTATGGGGTGGGGCCACAACATTAGTAACAAAGAAAGAGAATTTCGGAGGATGAGGCCCAGAAATCAGGATTTTAAAAAGATTCCCAGGTGATTCTAACGTGCAGCCAAGGTTGAGAACCACTGGTGTAGACAGTTCCCTGGCCACAGTGGACGGTGAGTGCCACGTGCCTCTTTGCTCCTGGTTTTGCTCCCACCACCACTCTCCCCACACACTGCCTGAGAGATCTTCCAAAAACATCAATCTTTAAGTTGCTCCTTTACTTATGATCGCCCATGGTTAACCACAGCTTTTACAATAATCTTCAAACTCCTTTGAGTCCAACGTAATGTTTCAGGTGCCTGCTTAGGAATCTAGACTCACCCACTGGCACCATCTACTCTCCCAGATGAATCACACATTTCTGAAGACAGTGTTAAAATGCCGCGTACTATGGACTGTCCCTCTTCTGCCTTCTATTCAAGACCCATCCTTGGTATCACCATTCTGTACTGCTCCGATTCTCAATACTAAAGGTTAAAAAGTTTATGGTGGGCAAATATAATCATACAATGAGACGCTACCCAGCAGTGGTTCTAGTGCAGCTATAAACCCCAAACCACCCACCAGATCTGGTACTTTCACACTACGAGGCCAGTAGGATAACACTTCCATCATGACCGAGAGAAGAATAGTTTAATTGATCCCAAGTAGACACAAATAGTCATGTAGGCTCCTGCAGGCTTCTGTAAAGAATTTGGCCTTTTTTTGCTAAGAGCAATAAAAGGGTTTTAAACAGGCTGTTAGTCTCATTTGTCTTAAACAAAAAAAAACACCAAAAAACTATTCCTGGTGTAGGAATGAATCAAAGGAGGGCAAGAGGAGATATAGGGAGACCAGTTAGGAAGCTATTTTAATACTACAAGTGAGAGCTGGTGGTGGCTTGTGACTTGGTTGAATGGCCATGGCAAATGGAGAAAAGTGGATGAATTTGAGAGTTTGTGGGGCAAAACTGACAGGGTTTGGTGACAGACTGGGTGCTGGGGTGGTGGTGAAGGTTTTCAGACTGTTCGCTAATGGCAGCTGAGAACTGAGGAAAAGAGCCCATTCCTGGAAGGGACAGGAAGGTGTAGGAAGTTCAATTGTGAACTTTACTGAGTGAAATGTACTTCAGAACAAGGCTGAATAATATGCTTGGGGTGGGACGGGGTGAAGAAAGGCAGCGCTAGGACTTCCTGGAGACCAGCTCTGCCACGGCCCCGCTGTGAAAACAGGCTACTTTGCTTCTGTGATTTGAGGACCGCGCCACAGTGCTCGTGCAGTCCCTCCCCCAGCAGCACTGCTAGCTGGGAACTTCCTAGAAATGGCATTTTCAGGCCCACCCACAGACCTACCAGAGACTCTGGAGGTGGGGCCCAGCAACCTGGAGTTAGTAAGCCCTCTAGGGGACTCTGATGCTCAGGGAAGACTTAGGGCTGTATTTTTTTCTTCCAGGTGGAGAAATTTAGTACCAAAAACTTTAGATTTGGTGCTTGAGCTGGGGACAAAAATGTTTGAGTCGTTAGAATACACATGGCAAATAAAGCCATGGGAGTAAACAGATGAGGCCTTGAGGAATCCTAGCATTTAATAATCTACCAAAGGGTATACAAAGATTGTTAGAAAAGTATTTCAAGAAGTAGTCCACGGTGACAGTGCTGTCAAGAATTCAAGATGAAGCCTGAAATATGGGTCACTTTCATTTCATCCAAGAATCCTGAGCACCAGTGGGTGGGTGGGTGGGTGGGGGCAAGCAGGAAGTAACAATGGCCTGTGTTAAGAATGGGAGATAGCCCTAACCGGTTTGGCTCAGTGGATAGAGCGTCGGCCTGTGGACTCAAAGGTCCCAGGTTCGATTCCGGTCAAGGGCATGTACCTTGGTTGCGGGCACATCCCCAGTAGGAGGTGTGCAGGAGGCAGCTGATCGATGTTTCTCTCTCATCGATGTTTCTAACTCTCTATCCCTCTCCCTTCCTCTCTGTAAAAAAAAAAAAATCAATAAAATATATTTAAAAAAAAAAAAGAATGGGAGATAATGAATTAGGAGATAATACAATTTGAGAAATTTGGCTGTAAAAGGGAAGAGTGCCGAATAGAGTAAGAGTTTTGTCATTTATAAGATGAAAGTAATAAACATATTTAAATGCTGAAAGGAAGAAGTCACTAAGAAGGGGAGAAGTTAAAGCTATTGAAGAAATACCACAAAAAGAAATGGTCAGGTTTGTAAGGTTCCCAGGGAGTCTGTTTGGGTAACAGGAGAGAGAGCAAGGAACATCTGTCCGGAGAGGAGTTTGAAGGCAGCACTCAGGACTTTTCTGTCCAGTAGATGGGAGGGTGATGCCAGAGTATGAAATAGGTGGGACATCAGGAGGATGACTGAGAAGTAAACAGACCACACTCCTTCACCTGGTCCTTCAGAGCAGAACACTATTTGGGTCTTATTTTCCCAACTAGAGGCCCGGTGCATGAAATTCGTGCATGGGGGGTATGTCCCTCAGCCCAGCCTGCACCCTCTCCAATCTGGGACCTCTCGAGGGATGTCTGACTGCCCGTTTAGGACATCCCTCTCACAATGCAGGACTGCTGTCTCCCAACCGCTTGCCTGCCAGCCTGATCGATGCCTAACTGCTCCCCTGCCAGCCTGGTCACCCCTAACTGCCCTCCCCTGCTGGCCCAGTCATCCCTAATTGCCCTCCCCAGCAGGCCTGATCGCCCCCAACTGCCCTCCCTTGCAGGCCTAGTCTCTCCCAACTGCCCTCTCCTGCTGGCCTGATCGCGCACAATTGCCCTCCCCTTCTGGCCATCTTGTGGCGATAATCTTGTGTCCACATGGGGGCGGCCATCTTGTGTGTTGGAGTGATGATCAATTTGCATATTACCTCTACTAGATGGGATATTTATCAAAATGCATAATAAAAAGCTTTTCAAGAAATGTTAAATGCTACTTAAATAATCTGCCCTTTGCAACATTACTAGTTTAGTTGTAATTAATGGTGTTTGAAGAATAATTTCTCAGTTTTCAGGTGTACAATTGCACTAAAACACGTCCATACACTGAAAAATAAGTGAAATTCAGTAGCTTTGTTTTCCTACGAAAAGTTAAATGTATTTTGAAATTCAAAAATAAAATGCAAATCACTATCCAAACAATGTTATTAAGTTTCTGTCTTTTAAAAACAGTAATTCGAAAGTGTAGCCTGTTGAGAGGGCATTTGTCAAATTCCCACAATGGTTTGTCAATATGGGGTATTTCTATTTATGTAACATTCTATAGTGATTTGTTGAAGGCTTTCCTCTGCTGGTTCTTAAAACAGACATCTCCCGTCGTCTACCCCATCTCGAAAGTATTAGAATTTAACTTGTAATCTTTAATCCTACATGGACACTAAGTACACAACAGCAATAATAGATGGCTAATGTAGTCGTCCTGTGTGCAATATTTCCCCTCCGCACAAAACCACACCCGTGCTAGACAGTAAATCTCTTTGGAGAGGTACCAGCTACTTGGTTCTTGGTATTAAAAACAAACCTCAACACAGGTGAGCTCTGCCAGGCTGACAACAGCTTTCCTAAGTAGCATGCTTAATGCATGAAGCAATACATCACATCACTCTGGACCTTACGTGACACCAGCCAAACTGCCTAGCAACTCATTTCTCATCAGTTTCGCTGATGTGAGTGGGAGAGAAGCCAGGTAACCAACTGTTCACTTGATATAGGGACGAATTTGCTTCGCTGGGAAGCAAAGGCAGTAAATCTTCCTCACCATCTTTTTCTCTAAAATTATAAGATTAAAAAGTAAACTCTTTAATATATTTGCTTTTCTAACATTCATGACTTTGCTATGGAAATATTTCACTTCATTTAAACTTAGCAAAAAGGGCTAAGATCTCTCTACAATTGTCAGACCTTTTAAAGAACTATTAAAACGTTAGTTTCACAAGATAACAGCTTTCTGAATGGTAGCAGGTATTATGTGTGCTGTGTAATATGATTCAAATCATCAGAGCTAAATGATAAGCCATGTATAATTTCTTCTATTTTTACAAATGTCTTTCTCCCATGAACAGGTAATAGCAGACCCCTCCCTCAAAGAAGACAAAGAACAGAGTTTATGCATCAAGCAGTAAGTCCTTTTGTATATGCTTTCTCACACAAACTTTCCATGTGTATGTCACAATAGTAAGAATGTTCGTATCCTCGTTGCATGAGGGAGCTAAGATTAAGCTAGACTCTAGCTCAGCCGTGGGCAAACTATGGCCTGCGGGCCGGATCCGGCCCGTTTGAAATGAATAAAACTATAAAAAAAAAAGACCGTACCCTTTTATGTAATGATGTTTACTTTGAATTTATATTAGTTCACACAAACACTCCATCCATGCTTTTGTTCCGGCCCTCCGGTCCAGTTTAAGAACCCATTGTGGCCCTTGAGTCAAAAAGTTTGCCCACCCCTGGGCTAGCTGCTAGAGGTAGAGAGCTGCATTGCTCGTTGACTCAACTCCTGGTAATGTGTTACAAGCACCAGGCGTGTGGCCTGGTGCAGAGCAAACAACCAAAAAGGGCTCAATTTGCAATGCTGTCCACCTTAAACTCACTTTCTAGTGATACTTGATATACTGTTCTGCTAAAGGAGCAAAGATAACCCTCACTACACTCTGCTAAACCAGCATTCAACTTTATTAACTTCCCTTTATTTAATACAACCATTTCAAAATCTTAAATGGACCTCGATGTCAGCTATCACTGTTCTTTGCACTTATACATTATCTCTAAAGCATCCTCCAGCCCAGCCAGTGTTACTCAGTGGTTGAGCCTCAATCTATGAACCATGAGGACACATGACTGGATTGTGGGTTGGATCCCCAGTAGGGGGGTGTGGGAGGCAGCTGATCAATGATTCTTTCTCATTATTGATGTTTCTATCTTTCTCTCCCTCTCTGAAATCAATAATATAAAAAAATAATATAGCAACCTCCTCCTCAGAATTCATTTTTAAAATAATTCTCTGATTAACATGTCTTGCCTTTTTAAAACATGACCTCTTGTAGGTCATGGGTTTTTTAAAAATCTGGTTCACAAGCAATGGAAAGAGCATCCTATATAATAAAAGGCTAATATGCAAATTGACCAAACGGCCAAATGACCAGTCGCTATGATGCGCACTGACCACCAGGGGGCAGACGCTCAACGCAACCTCTCCCGCCTCTGCAGCAGCACTAAGGATGTCCGACTTATGGCGGGCCTAAGCCATCAGTCAGACATCTCCCGAGGGCTCCTGGACTGTGAGAGAGAGCAGGCCAGGCTGAGGAACACCACCCCCACCCCCGACCCCCGCCAAGTGCACGAATTTCATGCACTGGGCCTCTAGTGTTTTTATGAACAGGTATAGGTTATTTTCACTTCCTTCACTGAGATCAGTATTTCCCTCATTCAGTGGAGTAAACAGTTGTGATGTGGTCTATGCAATAAAGCACCCTTGAGCTCCTGCAGCAGTTCCCCTCCACGCGGAACTGCGCCTCCCAGCCTGGGCTCTCCCGTTCCCTCGCACTCCTCAAGGCAGGCACTCTGCCATGACCAGACCTCATCGGGCTCCCGGGTCACTTCCCACTCCATGAACAACACGCTACAAATGCTTTTGTGTTAAAGGCAAATATAAACAGATCGAATCTCTAGTTAAAACCTCTCGCTGTCTCAGAATCTAAAAGAATTTCACAATTACCACGTCAAACAGAGAATCACAGTCTGGCCCTAACCTACCCACCAACCTCATCTCCCTGTGACAGCCCCTTTCTATTCTTTTACCCACTATTCCAACTTGTCAGCTGCAGCAGGGAACGTCCTCCTCCCTCCTGGCAAACCCCACCATACGAGGGCCAAGCCCACTGCTGCCTCTGCAGTACGCTCTCCCCATGCTTCTTACTGAGCACCCATCACACTGCACTGGGTGCCACGGCCACCCCACTGTGAACACGTGTGCTCAGTCTTACATCAACATCATCTGGCATGTTGCTTAGTTTCTTGGAGTTTTAAATAAAACTTTTATTACCAAATTTCCTCGTGTTATGATGTGGAAAACTACTTTGGAGTCCCAGAAATGTAATATTTGGATATAACAACTTTTCTGGAAAGGAAAGCTTTGAAAATTTAAAACTATCTGGTCACCCAGAATATTAAAGTTCTGTCAGAAATCAAACATTCAGTGTAACAGAAACTCCGATTTGACGTTTTCAGGGTTTAGAAAATGTAATGCCCTTAGCAGGTGGTAACCACAAAGATGCCCTTCTCCCAGGTCCACACAAGCCTCCTCAGCACCCAGCAGGGGTCTGGCCACACGGTCTGTGTCCTCAGGGCTCTCACTTAGGTTAGCACAGCCATCTTTTGGGTCAAACAAATACGGAAAACAGGGGAGGAAAGAATACAGGTGGAGGAAAGATAGAGAAGGGGAAGAGATGGCAGCATAGGCTTACCACCTTATAGATGCCTATTAGCATTCTTTCAAGATTAAATATTGAAGAGTCTTAGGCATTACTATATTTTATAGCCCATGAACTACTGGTGGATTTTTTTTTTTTTAAATGAGTATCAGGGTCCTGGCCAGGGTGGCTCAGTTGGTTGGAGCATCATCCCATACACCAACAGGTTGCAGGTTCGATTCCCAGTCAGGGTACATACCTAGGTTTCAGGTTAGATCCTTGGTTGGGGCATATATGGGAGGCAACCGATCAATTTTTCTCTCTTTCTCTCTCAAATCAGTAAACATGACCAAGACCACCTTGTTCCAGAGTATTTGTACAGTATTAAAATTTTTTAATGAGCACCAGACTTTCAAACTACTATTTAAAACCCAATTATAATAGTTTATTAAAAAAAATAATAAATCATCACTTAAATTATACTCAACCAAAAGGATGCTGGGAAGATGAGGAAGAACATCTGGAATCCTTAGAGCAGTGGTCAGCAAACAGGCTCACGAGCCACATGTGGCTCTTTGGCCCCTTGAGTGTGGCTCTTCCACAAAATACCACCTGCGGGCACGCATGTACAGTGCGATTGAAACTTCGTGGCCCATGCGCAGAAGTCGGTATTTTGTGGAAGAGCCACATTCAAGGAGCCAAAGAGCCGCATGTGGCTCACGAGCCGCACTTTGCTGAACTCTGCCTTAGAGGAAGAAAACTAACCCAAGATCTAGGCCCATCACCTGTTATCTGAAACCCCTGAGGTGAGGTACAGAAGGCAGATATTTCAGGGCTTAGAAAGTAATTAACTACAACACTCCCGGTGGGGTCTGTACAGCATCCTGCAATCAAAACAGCACTTCCGCAACAAAACAGAGATTCACAGCTAAGGGAGTAAGACTATCAATAGCTGGTTTTGCGGCCAACTGGGTATCAGGTTTTGTTATAAAAATGATTAAGAAAAAGCTTTAGGTAGTTTTATAGCTTTCAAGATTTTAGAATTAAGGTATTTTCCTTCCTTCCTTTCCATTGCAGTGGTTCTCAACTCGTGCGTCGTGACCCCTTTGGGGGTCAAATGGCTCTTTCACAGGGGTCGCCTAAGACCATCCTGCATATCAGATATTTACATTACGATTCATAACAGTGGCAACATTACAGTTATGAAGCAGCAACGAAAATAATTTTATGGTTGGGTCACAACATGAGGAACTGTATTTAAAGGGCCAGAAGGTTGAGAACCACTGCTTAGAGACATTATGTGGGATAAACTCAGGGCTAGTTAAGTGGCAAAACTGAGTCCAAAGCCCAAGCTCCATGGTTTTTAAACATATTTTAAATAGTTCACACAGCAAACATATGTGACATGGTCAAAATATTAGAAGTCTCAAATCATATGGTCATTTTTTCAAGTGTAAAGATGTTTAATAACTTTAAAAATATGGTCACTTAGAAAGCATTTTTAGATTCTGCAGCACATGAAAATAATGCCAAGTACCAACTACTACCCAAAACACAACAGAGCAGAAGTGGTGGTCAGCTGGTAACTAATTACAGAGTTTACTCTAATTAGAAGAAGTAATTCATTTCAAGTATGTGCCACGTCAGGGTATCTTAAAAATACTGAGTTTGAGCATTATTTTCTCAAAATTGTTTAATAAATACTCAAATTAGGTTTTTTAGACAAAAGGCAGTTATAAAAACTGAAAATGTAAAGCTTAAACCCAACTCAACTCAATTCACAAATGTTGTGCAGCTGTTTTCCCATCAGAACTACAGATGAGAGAAAGGAGCTTTCAGATGAACTGTATCCCTTGACCAAGACCACCTTGTTCCCGAGTACTGTTATCAGTATAGGATTCTCTCAGCTTCTATGAAAGATAGAAATCAATTACATAGTCTGCTGCTGCATCACTAGAGAATGCTTCTGAGGACGCTGTCTGTCATACTGGTTGGTGTCAACTTGACAAAACCGCACGGAAGATTCCTTCCAGAATCCAGTGCCAGAAGCCTGTCACCCTGCAGAACGGCTGTCCCCTTTTGAAAGAAGCTGCTTAGACTATATGGCACTTTGGAAAAGGCCAAACAGAGAGATGTGAAAGGCCAATTGCTGCCGGAAGCCTGAGGACAGGGAGGGAGGGGTGAAGAGGTGGCGTGTGGGACTTTTTGGGCAGTGGAACTAGTCTTTATGTTAGTTCAAAGCAGATCTAACTTTGAGTAGTGAGTCCAATAACAGACATGCTAGCCTCCGATTAAAAATACCCTCTGAATCAAGTTCCTGATATCCATGGGTGTGTCGTCTTCTCTTAATATCTTACAACATTTCTTTGAGGCATCCAAACACCAGCTTCAACATTATGCGGCAAAAAGACATTATTTAGAGCTGTGCTATACAAACTGTAGGCTTAAGAAACCCAAATGTGCCAAGCAATGCTTGGAGAAAAAGTGAAGAGTTCGCAACTCTCCAGACATTTAGGTATAGAACCTTAAATTATTTTAAAAGCATTTATTTCACTGAAAACTTCCTCTATTTACTTAATAAAATGAAATGAAAGTAAAATCAATGTGTGGGGTTCATAAAAATGTTTGAAGTTTTAAAAGGGACTAGTTTTTTAAAAAGAATGGGTCTAGATTACAGTGGTTCTCAACCTGCTGGCCCTTTAAATACAGTTCCTCATGTTGTGACCCAACCATGAAATTATTTTCGTTGCTACTTCATAACTGTAATGTTGCTACTGTTATGAATCATAATGTAAATATTTGATATGCAGGATGGTCTTAGGCGACCCCTGTGAAAGGGTCGTTCGACCGCCAAAGGGGTCGCGACCCACAGGTTGAGAACCGCTGGTCTAGAAGATCAAGCATGTCAATCTCACGGCCCTTGGGCCACGTGCAGCCCACAACAAGTATTTTTGTGGCCCAGCTAATATATCAGTATGTAAAAAACGTTTTAATAAAAATTTCAACTTAATTTTTACAATATCCTATTACACATAATTATTAATAGAGCTACAGTGTTCGCTGATGACTCATTACTATAATCATGTTGCATTCATTTCCCTTACTCGCCCTACACGCAGGCGCACCATTTCTCTCCACTAATACTAGCAGCGAATATTTTAGCAATTGCCATGTCATTAGTCTTGTACAGACTTGTTTGGTGTGTGCAACAGGAAGTATTCCACTTTTGGAGAACAAGAAAAATAGATTTGTGTTACGCTTATTAACTTGTGCAGTTATTCAGTGTCTGGTAAGTTAATATTCTCAAGAAAAAATATTAAATTTTATTTAAACGTTCTATTATTTTATGTTAACGATGACTCATTTATTTCAGCTCTTTGTATTCAGCATGTCTCTATAGAAATAAACCTACATTTCTATGAAAATTGAAGCTTTTGTTTTTCTGCGGCCCCCATAAACTTACACCTTATTTGGCCCGTGATAGCCTTTGAGTTTGACATGCTTGTACTAAACCAGCGGTTCTCAACCTGTGGGTCGCAACCCCTTTGGCGGTTGAACGACCCTTTCACAGGGGTCGCCTAAGACCACCCTGCATATCAGATGTTTACATCACGATTCATAACAGTAGCAACATTACAGTTATGAAGTAGCAACGAAAATAATTTTATGGTTGGGTCACAACATGAACTGTATTTGAAGGGCCAGAAGGTTGAGAATCACTGTACTAAACAGTCTTAACAAAACATGAGACCTGCCTCTATTATCTCCTAGCTGAATGACCTTGAGCAAGGCCTGACCCTCAGTAAACACAGACCCACTGTGTTCTCTACTGGTCAGAACTTGCCTAAGAGGTGTAGTCTATTCTGTCCACCAAAACTTCCAGGTGAAACAAGCCAGGTGATGTCTATGACTGGAAAAATCCACAAGGTGGGAGGTACAGCACTTAGCCCAGACGACTTCAGGGAAATTCTTTAAATGCTAATATCTGAAGAGTTATCAGGCAGATTAGAAGTTAGAGGTTGGGCTCAGATTATACTGCCCAAAATGACAGAATTTAGTAATGAAAGCAAAGCAATTTTTGGCTCAATATAAAATAACTTCCTAATAATCATAGTTAATTATCCTATACTGGAATAGGCTGCTTATAAAAGTTTTCTAAGTATTCAAACAGAAAGTCAAGCTGAAACTATAAGACCATTTTATATAGAATTTGGTGGGAATTACACTGTACTGGAAAGCCGATTTTAAATAACCTCAATAGCCTCCCAACTTTAAGAGGGATTAAAATGACCATGATCGATGTTGTGTTTTTATGTACATTTTAAAGATGAGAAATTGAGGATAAGAGTTAATTTGAAGAAGAGCTCATTTCCAAATCCTGAATCTATTTGGGTTCTTTCCTCTCTTTGAGTGGTTCTCATCCTTGGCTCACATTATAATCACCTATATACCTTATAACAAACCCACCAACCAGGCCATATCCCCGACCAATTAACCAGAATAACTAATGGAGAGACCCACGTGATGCCAACATACGGGCACGACTGACACCCACTGTTCTACACCAAGGGTCGGCAATCCAGCTTTCCTGGAACACATCCATGTGCATGTTTCTATCCTGTATGACTGTTTTCATGCTACAATGGCTGAGTTAAGTAACTGACCTTATGACCAGCAAAGCCAAAATAGTTACTGTTTGGCCCTTTACAGTAAAAATTTGCCAATCCCTGGCTCTATATCAATTGTGTCCTAACTCTTATAAACCGGATGGAGAAGACCACCAAACAGTGTTTACTACACACACCTGATGTTCAAACAAGCAAAATTTCTACCGATGAAAACTAAACCCAAACCTAAAAAGCCACAGGAACCATTTCACAGGATTACTATGACATTTTGCCCTTTCCCAAAGGGAAAAGGAAATAAAAACAGTAATTCTTTTTAACAGAAAGTACTCCATCCCCACATGATCACACTGAACAGCGACAGAGCTTCAGGGCAAAGCAAGCATTACATCACGTGCGGCGCTGGACAAGTGTGGGGTCTGCAGAGAAAACCTCCAACCCACCGGCTGCTGCTTCAAATAAAAAGTTAGACAGGGGTAGTCAAGTTACGTTAAGGCAAAGTTCCAATCTATTTCCACCCCTCAATAATGCCCTGCACCCCACTTTTTTGAAAACCCACACAACAAATATGACATGCTAAGATTCTTGTACATACTCCTTTGATATATTGAAAAGTCTCAAAGAAAAATTTCAGAGGCCTCTCTTAACTAAGGAAAATGAGGTAAGAGTGGGACAAATTTAAAATATTCCAGCTTCTGTAATATTTATTGTAAGAACAGCAGCTCTACACAAATGAGAATAACACTATTACCATTTGCAAAAATCTATAAGCACTTGTAAATGTTTAATTTACCGAAAACATTAAAGAGTAAAGGATGCTGCCTGGGCAATGTGGCTCAGTGGTTAAGCATCAACCCATGAACCAGGAGGTTAGGGTTCAATTCTGGTCAGGGCACAGGCCTGGGTTGCAGGCTCAATCCCAGTAGGGGCATGTAGGAGGCAGCCAATCAATGCTTCTCTCTCATCATTGATGTTTCTCTCTCTCTGAAGTCAATACAAATATATTTTTAAAAGAGTAAAGGATATTAACTAGGTATCAAAAATGTTCTGAAATAACAAACTACATCTTACAACTAAAGAACTTATCGTTCCCAGCACTGGGTGCAAAAAAGGTGAGCAGAGTCTAAAGCAGGAAAGTCAAATTACTAAACATTGAGTGACGTCTGCATGTCAAACAATATAGGCAAATGCCTGATTATTAACACAGCCTTTGCATAACCCACAGCCACAGGCCTAGAGAAAATACTAAGATACCAAAATTATGTGCTTGAATAATTTCACCCTTCTATTTTAAATATTCAAATTTCTTATTAGTTACGTGTATTTCATAATGAAAAAAAACTTTAAAAAGCATACTTCAACATTATAGCAAAATGGAATTATGCTGAAAACTGAAATAACTTTGTATGCACAATATTTACCCGGTTCTTCCTTAATGAACGACATATCTTCTTCTGGATAGGCAACAGGTGGCTGCATCACGGAGCAGTCTTCCAAACTTGTTTCATTATTAGGTGGTATATTATAAATAAATCTCTTTGCAGTTTGGTTTTTCCTCCTTGTTTTGTTGCCAGTTTCTTGAATTCCCTGGGAGCCCATATTATTCCAAATAAACACTTTTGTTTGACTTGGGGCTTCACTTTCAGTCAATTCAGGTGAACCATCCTGAGCCCAACCACTGTCATTCATTTGGTAGTTCTCCATTTGGCCCTCATCGACATTGCAACCATCATTTTCAGTTTTTACATTACTTGCCAAATTGGTAAGATTCCGTGTTGCCCAAAAACTGGCAATTTTTTGATCCCGCGATGAAGACAGACCATCTCTACTAACTGGTTTTCTGTTGTTATAGTCCACAACCACAGACTCCGGAGCTTCAGATTTAATGCTTATATTTAAGGCATCTTTAATGAAATTTCGGCAAGTCTGAACAACTTCGCTCATTTGCAGATAGCTGGCCACGGTCATCACTTCAATGGCATTTTGGCTTGTGAGCACCAGGTTACCAGAGTACAGGAAGTCCAAGATGACGGAGAAACCTTGAACTGCAGCAATATCTAAGTGGGTAGTATTGTTTTGGTTAGGGCTTTCTTTGTTGGAAAAGCAATATAAAGTCTTAAAGAAACGGCTGCCTGCAACCAGGATGTTCTTATGAGCTTTAAAGATTTTTCCGCTCACCACAATGCTGACATCACAAAGAATACCTTTCTTTCTCTGCTCATTTAATTGTCGAAGAAGTTGATAGCAATAAGAGTTTTCATTTGGCCTACTATTAAAGTCACAGTATCCCTCTTCTGAAGGTATTTCTGATTCCTATAATCGAATGGAAAACATAAATGTTAAACTCAAGTTCCTCATATAAAATAGGTAGTACTTGCATATCCTCCTGTGTACTTTAAATAATCTCTACATTACTTATAATACCCACTACAATGGAAATGCTGTGTAAATAGTTATTATACTGTGTTGTTCAGGGAATAATGACAAGAAAAAAGTCCGTGCATCTTCAGTACAAGCTCAACCATAGCCGCCCTAACTCCATAGTACATGTCAGCAACAATGTAATGTTTTTTCCCAACATGTTTGACCTGAGGCTGGTTGAATGGGTGGATGCAGAACCTGCAGGTGCAGAGGGCTGAATGTACACTAACGTTAGTAATCACCACAAAGTGCTCACATCCCAAGTGCTGAGAGGAAAGTGTGAACAGCTTGGTGCACGCCATTGCTAATATAAGAAAAATTGAACACCTGAATGAGAATCAGCAGGATTTCATTTACAGAGTAACATGTATCATGTCCTTCTTGAAATATAAAGTAAGGACAAGAATTAAGAATTACTGAAGTTAAAATAAAACACTCTGCAGTGCATTAGCATTAGCAAAGCAGGAGCTGCTTCGAAGCTGGCCCATTCAGCACCCGAGCTGCAGGAAGGACATGGCTATGTCTAACTGTAGTGACCATTTCAGGCTCTGGTCGTTGTGTTCTCAATTTCCTGGGCTAGTCCCAGGTTCTGAAATTCCCCGCCATTATCAGACCAAATATCCTAATTTTAAAAAATAACTCATACAAAAGCCTGTACACCAAAACATTTGCCCATTCTATTTTAAACACAAACTACACAAATCAAGCATAGTTATTCAACCACTTTTTCTCTCATTACTATTGTATAACAGTGATGTTCCCTAATTTTACAAGCAACACTAGCAACTTCTTTTCCACTACGATCAGAGCACCTATTAAATGTGCCCTTGGAAACAAATGGTTTACAAGTCAGTGTGTGTTGCTTTCCAAGGGGAGTATTACTTGAGGATTTGGGTGAAACATAGCTAAAATAAATGGCCAATATTATTTGCTGAACCAAATAAGAAATTCTTATACTAAAGGCAAAAAGTTATCACTAGTGATCAAGACTCCTAAAGCACTGAAGACTAAGACACCGGTGTTAGAAGCACAGGAGGTGCATCTAATCCAGATTTCTCTCGGGAGGGGGGGGGGGGGGGTTGGAGGAAAGATTTGAGACTTAGAAGATGAAAGAGAAGGATGGAAGGATGTGCATTCTAAGCAAAGTAGATAGTGGGAGAAAAAGAACCAAGATGGCTACAATAGCTTTACAATTCCAGATTTCTTAAAATACTCCAGGGTGATCCAAAAACCCAAGATATGCAAATATGCACTTACTAACACTTAAAAAGTTTCTATAGCTTTCATCAGATTATTAAGAGATTAGAATCCCCGACAAGATTAAGAATCACTTCTATAGGTGCCAGAGCTTTAGAAGCAGAGTGATCTGATTGGATTAGTGGAAGAGATGACCGGAGCTAAGTAGAGGATTAATACTGGGGGACTAGGACTGGAGATACTG
Organism: Myotis lucifugus; assembly: GCF_000147115.1. Classification (NCBI taxonomy): domain Eukaryota; kingdom Metazoa; phylum Chordata; class Mammalia; order Chiroptera; family Vespertilionidae; genus Myotis; species Myotis lucifugus. The sequence continues at coordinate 124,092 of NW_005871075.1, forward strand.
ACCAGCGGAAGCCACTGTTAACAGTGTAACATACTTGCAATAATCAAGGACCTTAACTAGGGAAGATGGATAATGTTAATAGGGGGAGAGATGGTGAGGCAGAGTTTGGAAAAATATTTGGGAGGTAAAAATCAGAACTTGAGTGATTAACTGGATTGTGGGGGTTGGGGAGAAAAGAATCAGAGGGTCCTCAGCATTCTAGCTTGGGAAGCTAGATAATGCCACCAATTTGTAGGGAAATCTACACCACCCTTCTGAGGGAGAGTGAGAGAGAGAACTTCAGTTGCAAGCAGTAAACTCAACTGTAGTCAATCAATAAATAAGAAAATGCTATTTAGCTAAAAACCAACAAGCAATTAGCATTTACTTCCCTGCCCAGAATTATAGTCCCCTTTCAAAAAACAATTATGGATTCAAACACAATGTTAGGACCTATACAAATAATATTCTACAAAGTGGTTCTTTAATGGGCATAGGTTCATCTTTAATATTTCTTCTTCTTAGTGAGATGGTTTTCAGATTTTCCTCCTAAATTGACAAAAACAATAATCCTTGAGCCATACTGTTGCCAAATTCAAAGAAGGCTGGTAGCTTTGCTTCACCTTTGCTTTAGTGATGATCTCAACATAGTCCACTTAATAATGTCAACCAGACCAGATCTGAACTCAGCATTTACTTTCTGGAAAGGCTAAGTAAATGCATAACACCAATACATCCGAGTGCGTGTCTCAGGGTTAGTAAACTGGAAAGGGCTGGCACAATGTGCGATGTAAGCTATGAAATTTCACAAGTGGGTAGAAAGTGACCTGAACCAACAGACAGTGGAATAATCACTGTTAAAACAATTTTTTAAAGTCCTCTAGGCCAAATGGTCAATTCCTGTATGAGCTAATTATTGAACTTCTATAAAGACATAGTCAGCTGTTACTCAAAATACAAGGGATAGCCTGGCCGCTGTGACTCTGTGATTGAGGGTCAACCTATGAACCAGGAGGTCACAGTTAGATTCCCGGCAAGGGCACATTTCTGGGGTTGCAGGCTAGACCCCCGGTAGGGGGAGTGCAGGAGGCAGCCAATAGATGATTCTCATCATTGATGTTTCTGTTTCTCTCTCTCCCTCTCCCTCTCCCTTCCTCACTATGTGCTGTCCCTTACATGTTATACTCACATATGCTTATAAAGAATTACAGGCTTCTCTTTGAAATTGAAGGCCCAGAACAGATTTTGAAAGCTTATTTACAGACTCTTCCATGAGGAGTCCTTCACAACTAACATCCAGTTAACAATATCAAACTTTTTAAGAAGGTGCTATAATGTTTTAGTCACCACCATGAAATTAATGAAAAAGAACTTTTCTTACCTACAGGAAAAATAAGAAAGAAAATTAACCCTTAATGACATACTAAGATTTGGCCAAACTCCTCTCAAAAAACAGGCCTCCTTAAAACAACAAAAAAAGAGTGTGTATGTAATAGAGTGAACTACCCCAACCTCCAACTGAATTCTTGCCTGAAGAACTAACTCTAACACTCTTATTTCAATGTTTTTAAGATAGGAGGAAGTTGATGCAAGGCATTTTTTTATGGAGCTGAGAAAAATGGCATGTGTGATGAGAAATCTCAGAATGTTCAAAGAACTGAATGGCCAAGGTCTCAGAAGGTATGAAAAAGGGAACTGGTTTGCTCTCCAGAATCAGTGTGATTTCGTGAGATAAAGTAGCCTCCAAACTGATAAAACTGGTAACACTAAGACATGAGAAACACCAGGCCACAAAAAGCATCTTGTTACACTTATCTGCAAAGAAAATAAGAATGATGATAAAAATAGTCCTCATTTACTAAGTGATTATGTGCTGGCATATATACTTTGCATACATGAGAAGCTACGTTTTGCTTGCCAATAAAGAGAATTAGGATTCAGGTCTCCCTAACCTTAAACCCGAAAATGCTCTTACAGTCTGTGTTATACTGCCTCCTATTGGTAATCAAAGACTGCAGGACAATGGAAAAAAATGAACTGTCCACAGGATAAGTCAGTTCTTGAACCTGTCACTCATATTAACAAGGAGAAATGTAGGTGGTACCTGCAAGGCACACAATAGCAAATTAACACCCCAAACTAAGGTTAGCTAGAATTAACATAGACAAATGATTAGGATCAATTCAGAATGGAAACATCCAAAATCCAACCAAGGGAACCAATATATAGCCTCAAAGTAAACTGTATCCCCTCAGTCTGATGAAAGAATGTCTCAAGAGAAAGAAGATGGGCTGCATAAGAGATCTATAAAAAGAGAGCTTCAAGGAGGCAAAGGAGATGGGAAGGGAGGGATAATTCAGAGATCAAGTTTAATAATGATTTTACCCAGGAGTGAATTCCCAGATCCGGATGCATGCCTGGGGGAGAATACATGCCCCACACCAAGTCTGTCATAAGGTGATCCAACTAATTCCCCTTCCTCTGATTTCAGGTTCACTAAGCAGCTAATTATAATCTGCATTTCCATTCAGCTTTGCCTACAGGGAGAGACTATGCTGATAAGAGGAGTAACTGGCCCATTGTACTAGTATATTAAGAATTCTTTCTAATTGTCTATTTTAATTTTTCTGAATAACCAACCTACCATTATTAGAAAAGTCTACTTTCATTTTCACAAGTTTCCCACCTCCATCATTTTACTAATTAACTTCAGAAATACATACTTAACCCTTTAAAGCCTCGGACTCCTCTTCTGTAAAATGAGAGCAAAATGATGATTTTGCAGAGTTAAGGTAAATGCGTATTTGGCATATGGAAGACAAGGAAATGTTAGTTCTATTTCACTCCATGGCCCAAGCTCACAAAGCTAGTAATTGCAGAAAGCTGAGATCTGAACCCAGATTTACTCCAAAACCCGTTCTTTCCCCATTACAACATTCCTCACAGGCTCTGGTCTCAGTTATCACCAAGGGCTCTAAGGCTCAGGACAATTTACTTAACCTTTCTGGGCCTTGTATCTTTAAATAACCTTCCTTCTGGGCTTAGGCAGTTAAAATTTGTGCAAAACTATTGCCACTGTCCCCTGGGAAAAACAAACCTACACTTTAAAGTTCAAGCCTTAACTCCTGAGAAGGTTCTGGGCTATGGAGTTACTAGATGCTGCTTAATTAACTCCAGTGTAAGTGTTCTGAGCACCAAGATCATTCCAATAAACAGGGGGGCTACTATCAGCAAGTCGACTTTCCAAGCCAATGACTGGCTACAAGTACAAAAGAGCGAATCCCACCCGCCAGCACAGGTTGTCCAAAAAGTCTTAAAGGAGAACTGATCAACCTCTGCTAGGCCTGAAAGGGGATTATCAAAATGGTCAGGACTACTCTCTCTAGAGTGGAAATATTAAAACAAAAAAGGAAGAACCAGTGTGCAGCTTACTTGTTTTGTAACTAAGGACTTGCTTTCAAGGAGTTTGATAAATATGTACTCTACCAGTCAAATCAACTTTTGAAAAAGGCAGATTATATAAAATCTCAACACAGAAATCTGGGTAGAACAGGCAAAAACTACAGTAATTTACCCAAAGCAAAGTTCAACAAGTTCAAAGAAGATGAATTCAGTAAAATTATGTACAAGAGAAAGGAGTGTTAAGCAAATAGCTTCCACTACATTTACATACTGCTCTCATATTTCAAACTATTCTGACTTGATGTAAAGAGTTTTCTCGGCTGGATGTTTTCCTAAAAGGGTGGCATCAAAGGTTAAGGAAATTGTTTAATTCATTCTTCAAAGAGCTCCCAGGTTTGACTTCCACCAGCATGCTATAAAACACTGAACCGAAGGAGCTTTTCAAAAATCACAGGCAATGAAACTTTTGACCGCAAAGTCAACCTTTCCGGGTTAAAGCCTTCAACCCTGCTTTCCTAAGTTTTCTTTTTTATTCAATCTGATGGGGCAAAGAAATGAGTCGTAAAACAACGAAATAAAGTTAGCGCTCCGCTGAATAAACTGTCATCCCCCCGCCCTCCCCAACTCACCGATTAACTTCTGAAAACTTGTTCCTGGGCTTCCCCACCTCCCACGCCCACGGGGCCCGCACCTCTCCCGGCCGCAACGATGCTCCCCGGGGAGAGCGGCGCGCGGAGCTGACCGCCCTTCCCCGCCAGGACCGGGGCGGGCAGGAGCGGGACCCGACCGTACCTGGGCGTTGGCTTCGTGGAGCTTGTGCTCCGTGGAGACGTGGTGCCGCAGGAGCAGGGTCTTCTTGTAGTTGCGGGTCCCTCGCGACAGCTCGTCGTGGCCCCCGGGGGGCAGGTCCCCGCCGCCGCCGTCCGCGGGGGTCTTCTGGCACCAGCCGCAGGACATGAGGCCGGTGTCCTGGCAGTAGCGCAGCCAGGGGAAGTCCCGCAGCCAGGCCGCCTGGAAGGAGCTCTGCAGCTTCTGCAGCAGGGACTTGGGCCGCGCGAGCGGGAGGTGCGGGACCGCCTCGCCGTCGCCGGGCCCCGCGCCGCCCTCCGCCTCGTCCCCGCCGTCGCCGCCCGACCGCCGGCCGCCGCGCCGCCTTCCGCCCGCTGCGTCGCCAGGCACGCCCCATCCTCGTCGTCCTCGTGCTGTCGTCAGGGACGCGCCGTCTTGCACCGAGTCCTTACCCATCAGCGGGTCAGCT